>NC_077227.1:664972251-665235042 GCF_027887165.1 Monodelphis domestica | reverse complement strand
ATGGGGAGGAAAAGAGAAGAAAGAGGGAGGAGGAGAGAAAAAGAGAGGGGGGAAGAAGAGAGAGAGAAAAAGAGAGGAGGACAGAGTTGGGAGGGAGAGAGGGAGAAATAGGAAGGGGGGACAGATTTGGGAGGGAGAGAGGGAGAAATAGAGAGGGGGGACAGAGTTGGGAGGGAGAGGAAGGGAGGTAGGAGAGAAGAGAGGGAGGAAGGGAGGGAGAGAGGGGGAGAAGAGGTGATGGGAAAGGAGGGAAGGGAAGGGAAAAGAAGGGAAGAAGATTCAACCTATTCTTCCTTCTATGGGGTCCACTTAGCCAAAACTAACCAATATTTCAAAGTTAATTTGAGATTGTTTTTCTTCTCCCAGACTCCTCTCACAATTCTAGTGTTTTGTGGCTATTCCCCTTTCTCTGCCAGCCCTCCTATTACATAAGGTTGAGCATTCATGAGCCTGCAGTGGTTATTTCCCGTATCTCATGTATCTTCCCCATCTGGACTTTAAGTCCCAAGATGAGGAACTGCACAGCATCAGAGCATGTTAGAGCACAAGAGATCTTCTAGTCCAATGCTCTCTTTTTACACACAAGGAAAGTGCTGAGGACAGGCTTTCTTTTTATTTCTTCCTGACCCTCCCACCAAGGCAGCTAGTATGTTCCTCTCTCCAACCAACTACTTCCTATTTATCTTGCATTTATCCATCTATGTTTTCTACTCTCCTAGCCAATAAAGTGTAAAGTACTTGAGGGCAGGGTCAGTTTCACTTCCATCTCTGTATTCTCAGTTCCTAAGGCAGAGCTTGTTTAAATATAAATAATTAATAACTTCTTTTCATTAATTATCTGATGCTGCTACCTAATATAGGAGATTCAGGTGGCACAGTAGATAGAGGACCAGACCTGGGCCAGAGTCAGGAAGAGCTGAATTCAAATTCAACTTCAGACATTTATTATCTGCGTGATCCTGGGCAAGTCACTTCACCCCTGTTTGTCTCAGTTTCTTTGTCTGTAAAATCAGCTAGAGAAGGAAATGTTGAACCATTCCAGTATCCATGCCAAGATAACTCCCGAAGGGGGTCCAGAAAAGGGGGGTACAACACTGAAAAATGACTAAATAATAAAAAAATAACTAAACTATCTAACATAACAAGGTACATAGGAGATATTGTAATAAATCCTTAAATGATCAAGTGATAAGTAGAAATCCATATTACACCATTCTCATCACCTAATAGTTCAAGATAATGGTTTTTATTATCAGGATCCCAAGTTTTAAAAGGAGGTGAAGTGGCAAAGGAATAAGCATTTATTAAGCGCCCATTATGTGCCAGGCACCGTGCTAAGTGCTTTCCAAATATTAGCTCATTTGATAAACGGATAAACTCTGTATATTTGCAAAACTTCCACCAATGGTTTAAAAATTCCTCCCAACTCTCACACTGGAATCCTCCAATGTACATCTAATCCTGATAACTCCTGGGGCAGGCAGGGGTTTTGAACATACCTCTTGGCCAGCCAAAGTTTGGCTCTGATACAAACAGTGATGTCAGGTCAACTCCTGCTGAAAGTCTGAATTCGCTCTGTGTTTGGAGTCTGAGTAGGACTGTAACAAATGAAAAACCTAAACCGAAGAAATAGAGAGAGAAAAAACATGATAGCCTGCTGTGAAAATATATTTTTCTAAATGCTCAGTTCCTCACTTTCACCTTTCCTCAAAATAACTCCTCTCAAAAAAGCAGCCACCTGCAGAATGCTCCTTTAGTTTCCTTGCAGAGGAGAAGCTTGTTGGTTTTGGAGAATGCAGTAGCCATAAGAAACTTTCATCCTTAATTGGTTTCTGTCCCCTGGGTGCCTTTCCTGGTTCCAAAAAAGGCAATTACTTCATCACTATGATGATCACTTTGATATCACATTCTATTAGGTAGATGCAACCTACAAATTGATTTTAATAAAATATTAAACATCTTTCTTGATGTCAACAGTCTCTTATGAAAGTAAAATGTGCCTTTTAAGAGCCAAAGTCTCAATGCTTTAGGAAAATAAAATCATCCTGTTAGTCTAAACAGAGCTGGCGGGTCTAGGTTCATACGACCAGACTTGGTTAGAACAGTTTTGTACAGTTTTTGAGTCAGTGTGTAACAAACCCTATTTCTCCTGACCTTAGGCCATGCCCATCACAAATCATTTAACTTTTTCTCGCTAATTTTCTTTTTTAAGCCCTTATCTTCCATCTTAGAGTCTGTAAAAATTAAATGTATATCAAATAATAAAAATATTATATTTTATGAGGTTTATTAAGGATCATTAGAAATCAATACTGTCTGTTGGTTCCAAGGGAGAAAGCAGCAAGGGCTAGGCAATGGGGGTTAAGTTAAACCCAGGGTCACACAGCCAGGAAGTGTCTGAGGCCACATTTGAACCCAGGACCTCCTATTTCTAAGCCTGCCTCCTCCATCCACTGAGCCACCTAGCTGCCCCTTCTCCCCTAATTTTCATTCAAAAGATAAGGATAGGGACAATGAACCAGAGCCCACATCTGCTATAGAATTATAGGGAAAGACACAGTGGGCAGGTCATTCTGGAGAAACTGAGAGTAGACCCAGTTTGATCTGTGTTACTTTCTTAATCCTTCTTATGTCATAAGCATGAAAAGAATATTTAGTAAACATATCTGTGAACAGGACTCTGTGTATATACAATGCCAAAATTAAGGTGAGTAAAGTCAGGGCCCTTTAGGAATAAGCAAATAGACTCATGTGTGTGTGTGTGTGTGTGTGTGTGTGTGTGTGTGTGTGTGTGTGTACACCCCTCCTTTGTTCCAAACTTCAGAGAGGTGTCCTTCTCATGGCCCCATCCGTCTCCTCTGGGAGCGTTGCCTGGTGATTGTTCTCACCCTCACACTCATCTTTAACATCCCTCTTTCCATTGGCTTCATTGGTGCTACCTGCCACGAGGTCCAAGCCTTGCCCAGGCTTCACTCTGACCTTCCTTTGATTCCACCAACTCCCCAGATCTTGTACCTTTCACTGGAAAGACCATGAAACAGCAATGTTCTCCTGGAGCTCCTCTCTCTTCATCCTGACATCTCAGCTCATTCCCACCAGGCTTCCCATCCCACCACTTGAGAGAATTTGAGAGCTCAGAAGTTACACTCATTCTCTTCACCCTTAAATTGAGGGGCATTTCCTCAGGCATTGACCTCTTTAACCCTCTGAACCCCACGTGGCCTCTTGGACCATTCTCCTATTTGTTATTGAGGTGTCTCTGTCTTCTGGTGTCCCCTTTGCCCATGGGCCACCTGCCATTTTCTTCTTAATCCCAGAAATGTTTGACGGCTTGGCTTGGGCTTTCTCTTCTCACTTTCCACTTCCTGCTCAGATCCAATTTCTCTCCTTAACTCATTAACTCAACTCACCTGGCCATGACACCAGTTATCTAAAATTCCTGTGGGCACTACAGATGCAAAGTGTCTCCCTTCCTTCCAGCATCCCTACTCTGTTTAGGACTCTACCATCTTCCCAGCTACCCACATCTGAGACCTTGCTATCCATTGACTCCTCTCTTGTTCCCCAATTTCAGCCCTTGCCAAGTTTTGCTGACTCTTCTTCAATAACTTAACTTGCATTTATCTTCTCTCTTCCCTCCAAATGGCTAGAAATTGAGTTCAGACCTTTTTCTCTCCTCTGAACTAATAGCTTCCTCCCTGGTCTCACACTTGGCTTTTAAATCATTTCTCTTCTCTCTAAATCATTGTCTATACAGCAGCCAAAATAATTCTCCTAAGGCACAGGTCCAGTCATGTCACTTTCTTGTTCAAAAGTCTTTGTGGCTCCCTCCTGCCTCTGGGGTAAAAACACAATTTCCTTAGCCTAGTGTTCAAGATGCTCTGCAATTTAGTTCCAACTTCCATGATCCAATAAAAATGGACTAATCAGGAGCAGCTAGGTGGCTCAGTGGATAGACAGCTAGGTCTGGAACGGGCTCAAATCTGACTTCACACACTTACCAGCTGTGTGACCCTGGGCAAGTCACTTAACCCTGATTGCCTAGCCCAGATCGTTCTTCTGTCTTAGAACCGATACTCAGAATTGAATCTAAGCCAGAAGGAAAAGGTTAAAAAACAATGGCTCAGTAGCTATTCCCCCAAACTCAACAAGGTCTGCCATATATAGCAGGGTTTTCCTAACAAATGTTTTTGCTTACTTTTCTAGCACTGAACATATTACCTGATTATAGTAAAATAACATATATTAGGCTAATTAACAGAAGAAATAATCCTGGGTAGGAATTAAGGAAACCTGAATGCTAGCTTTTGTTCTGCCAATAACATTTTGGGGGGGGCCATTTCTGGGCCTCAGTTTCTTTATCTGTCCTATGAGAGGAATGAGACAAAGTGATTTCTAAGTTCTCAAAAGTTTTCTTAAGGTTTTATTCATGCTTTAATTATTTCTGGAACTACTGCCTTCTTCCTCCCCTGAAAATTGAACTTCCTTTTTTTTTTTTACAGGGGTACAAACAACTTCATTAATACCTTATTAAATTTAAAGTATATTTTTTCATTTAAATTTTATTTTAAACAGAAAAAGAATGAAGCAGAAGTTTTTGCTTAATCAGTTCATGACTGAATCTGAAAAGGGACCCGATCCTTTAGCTAAGGGGTCCCCACCTCTCTGCCAAGGGGATAGCAGAGCCTCTTCTCTAGGACCTCTCCTGGCTTTTCACTTACTACTCAACAATTCAGCTTCCTTCTAGTGACCGAACTTTTCAGATTGTCTCTATCAGTTCATAGAGATCTTTTGACATTCCACAGAATCTCTCATGGTCATAATTTTTTGCTGCATGTTAGTGTTCTATTGTATTCATAAGGCACCATTATTCAGCCATTCCTTAATTGATAGGCACCCCTCTGTTTCGAGGTCTTTTTTTTTCTGGCCTCCAAAAGTGCTGCCATGGTAATTCTGGTGTATATATTGGGCCTTTGTTTCTGTCTTTGACCTCTTTAAGGTATGTGCACAGAAATGGGACTGCTGAGTCAGCCATTATGGTGAGTTTAGTCAGGTTTTTTTTCCCCTCAGGATTACAAACAAAAATCCAGAGCAAGTTGAACCAACTCACATTTCAATCATCAGTAGACTCGTGTTTCTATCTTCCCCCAAGCACGGACTATTCAGGTATTTTGTCACTGCCAATTTAATTTGCAGGGTGTGAGGTAGAATTTTAAGTTGTATTAATGTCTTTGTCTCACATATTATTTGTGATTTGCAGCTTGTTTTCCTGTGGTCATCAATAGTGCCCAATTCTTTTAAAAGACTTTCTATCTTTACTAGTGCTTGGCAAAATGCCCCTGGCATAAATTATGCTCAATAAATGTTTACTGAAGGGACAGCTAGTGGCTCAGTGGATAGAGAGCCAGGGTTAGAGACAAAGAGGTCTTGGATTCAAATTTGGCCTCAGATATTGCCTAGTTGTGTGACCCTGAGCAAGTCACTTAATTCCAACTGCCTAGCCCTTCTTATTCTTCTGCCTTGAAAATAATACTTAGTTCTAAGGCAGAAGGTAAGGGTTTTATATTTTATTATTATATTATATTATATTATATTATATTATATTATTTTATTTTATATTATTTTATATCATATCATATTATATTCTATTATGTTATATGTTATATTATATTATGTCATACTTAAATAAATAAATAAATCTTTATTGAATTGAATTGAACTGAATTCATCATTTTTCTGTTGGGGAAGAGTTCTTGATTTTATATATTTATATGAATTCCTTATATACCTTAGATATATTTCAATTTTAATGTTTTGGAATTCCATATATCATTCTCTTATTTATGAAAACCATGATCTTTTTTTTTTAAACCCTTACCTTCCGTTTTGGAGTCAATACTGTGTATTGGCTCCAAGGCAGAAGAGTGGTAAGGGCTAGGCAATGGGGGTCAAGTGACTTGCCCCAGGGTCACACAGCTAGGAAGTGGCTGAAGCCAGATTTGAACCTAGGACCTCCCGTCTCTAGGCTTGGTTCTCAATTCACAGAGCTACCCAGCTGCCCCCGAAAACCATGATCTTTTAACCATGCTGAAATGTAGAGGTTTGTGGCTGGCAGAGGCCAGGGGAGTGTGTCAAGATCACAGATAAATCAAAAATCTCCAAGGGGGAAAATTTTATCGTCTTGGCTCATTGTTCCATATAACTAGGACCGCTGACAATCTTACTTGCCAAACACCAGCTACTCCTCTAGCTTCCCTTTTTCAGTGAGGAGACAATTAACATTAGAGTGTGGGTTTATATCCATAAATGAATGTAAAATGAAAAAAAGGTTATCTTATAAGCAGAAAAGAAACTAAGATGAAAACTGAAAACAAAAACAATTAAATAGCAATGGCCCAAAAGGTAGGAGCAAAGAGGGGAAAGCACAAGAAGTCAGGCATCTTTATGAACTGTGCCCTTGGCAGTAATCAGCTCTGAAAAATGGAGAATTGGTTGCAGTGGAGATAGCCCTTCGGAGAGGAGAGGATGCAGTCTACGTGGGATCAATGATAACTCTTTGAGTAGCTGGCTCGTTTACAGAAACAAGCTAAATCATGATTCATTTTTATAAGTTAGATCTAATTCTTGCTTCCCAAACGCAAGTATTTGTGTAGGGAGAACGAACCCCTAAGCTCCAATGTGGAGGATGAACATGGCCCCTCCAATAATGGACCCATTATTTCAGAGACAACATCAAGCGCTACCACCTCGTCAGGGACCCAAACGACTCATCTTCCAGTCTGGAGAAATGTGTCTGGCTGAGATGTCTGTTGCTATGTTTGGTGGTTGCTAGAGGGAAAAGCCTTCCTTTGCCCAAATCCTCACTCTTCTGAGGGAACTGGCAAAGCAATCATGCTTCACTGTACTTCTAAGCAGCTGCAGAAAACCAGCCATCGAGGGCCCTTCGTGTGTCACAAGACGGTTATTAATCAGCAGACACCAGCAACTTACATGACTTTGGAATCTCCTAGTGAAGAAAGCTATAAAAGCGCCAAACGCCACATGCTTAGAAGAAACATTACCAAACTGATGGATGTTTAAACTTAGTCCTATATTTGCTCACCTAAGTTGGCAAAAACAAGCCTGTTTTTGTAATGCTTGGTTGATCCCTAGTGGCTTATGAAAGTCAGTCTACCGGTCCATCAATTCTGTCACCTTGGACACAAACTCCTACGGTAATTGTAATCCTGGGTCACTTGTTAGGTTAGTGGAATGATCCATTTACATTGGACCAGAGGAAAACTTGAGTACATTTGGACAAAACTTAAGGAAATTTTTTAAAAAGTCAAGAAATAGGAAGAGAAAGAGATAGGCACAATGACGTAGAGAGTGGGGAGAGGTGGGGAGGTGAAGAAAGAAATAGGGGGACAAGAAAAAAGAGTGATCAGGCAATCAGCAGTAAGCATTTATAAAGTGACTCCTAGATACCAGGCACTATGCTAAGTGATAGAGAATACAAAGAGAAAGTGAAGTGATTGAAAAAGGGAAAGAAAGAAAGAAGAAAGAAAGAAAGAAAGAAAGAAAGAAAGAAAGAAAGAAAGAAAGAAAGAAAGAAAGAAAGAAAGAAAGAAAGAAAGAAAGAAAGAAAGAAAGAAAGAAAGAAAGAAAGAAAGAAAGAAAGAAAGAAAGAAAGAAAGAAAGAAAGAAAGAAAGAAAGAAAGAAAGAAAGAAAGAAAAGAAAGGAAGGAAGGAAGGAAGGAAGGAAGGAAGGAAGGAAGGAAGGAAGGAAGGAAGGAAGGAAGGAAGAAGGAAAGAAGGAAAGAAGGAAAGAAGGAAAGGAAAGAAAGAAAGAAAGAAAGAAAAAAGAAAGAAAGAAAGAAAGAAAGAAAGAAAGAAAGAAAGAAAGAAGAGGATGATACAGATGAATAGAGGGAGAGAGATAAAGAAAGGAAGGAAGGAAAAGTAGGCAAGTTCTGATTTTTAAAGTGTAAAAATATTTTTAAAGCTTAATAATTGATTTGTAAGTTGTCTACTTTTATATTCAAAATGAAAACAATAATATATATTATAATATATTTATATATAAGAGCCTTCCTAAATACCATTTATGGAATTAAATTTCAATTACTCCAAGAAAAATTAGTCTGCTGTTTTTGGAGCCTGAGGAATCCATCACTGAGGTTTTATTGTTTATTAGCCTTAATACCTATTTTTCAGTAACTCTTTTTTGAATGACTAAATGTTTATATTTCCTATAGGCTCCAAGAAGACAAGGTCTTTGCCTCTATAAATCTCTCCATGCAGTATCTACTTGCTAAAGCACTTGTCAAATCATCAGTCAATAAACATCTACCAGTCAACTAGTAAATGTAAGGCACCATGTTGGGGATGATGGTCAGAGTATGGAATAGGGAAAAAAAAGAGTTCCTGCCCTGAAGGAGCTTATAGACTAGTTGGGATTACGCAACATGCACACACACAAAAGAATCAAAGCATCCTTGAACTAGAGCTTTCTGGAAGGGATCAAATCCAGCCCCCTATTTTAGAGATAAAGAAGCTGAGACTAGACTAGTGAGATGGTTTAACCAAAGCTCAGAGCTACAAAGCTGACCTAGGTCCTCGGATTCCAAAGTCAATACTTCTTCTCTTAAGGCACATGGATGGAGGAAAAACCACCCATGAGCAGCAGTAAATGGTAGGAAAGCAATTGCTTTGTTAGAATAAACTGTGCCAAGTGAGTGGTATAGAATTAAGTATTAAAGACATTTAAAGAGAGGGAAGCTCACTATAGGCAGGGAAGACTTCCTAGAAAGGGAGAGATTCAGAGGGTAGAGATTCTGAGAGGGAGGAAAAAGTGGGTAGGGGAATGGTAAAGGAGAAAGGAAACTAAAGGAAATCTCAGTGATCATTTGATATTCTTTTTTTGGTATCATGAGACCCTTGGGTGACAGTCTGGGGAAGCCTTTGGACCCCTTTTCAGAATGATGTTTTTATTTTTATTATTACTATTTTTTAAGGCAAACAGGTTTAAATGATTTGTTCAGGGTCACACAGCTAGTAAGTGTCAGAAGCTGGATTTGAATTCTGGTCTTCCTGACTCCACTGTGCCGCCTAGTTGCCCCAGAATGATGTTTTTAAATACATAGGATTTTAATTAAATAGGATTCCAAAAGAGTGATCAGACTATTTTAAAAACAAGGTAATAGACTCTAGTTTAAGAATCTTGTTTGGTAGAAGAGAAAACAACTTCGTAGAGAGAGATGAGGAAGTACTTTGTGATAAAAACTCAGGTTTCCTGGTTCCCAGGCCAATCCATGCCCCTTGCATTATACACACCACTGCTTCCTTGTCAGGCAAGGTGATCTGGGTGGTGGCTGAGACAAGAGGAGGGCAAGAATCAATCAATGGGCATTTGATAGGCACCTTAATAGCCTGGGGATGTATACGCCAAGTGAAGCGTTCCACCTCTCAAGAAGCTTACATTCCTTTGAGGGAGGCTCAGGGGAATGGCAAACAAATGAAGAGGATTTGGGAAAGAAGGAAGCAGCATTTATGGGGATCTAGCAGGACTTCATGCAAAAGCAAGAAGTCTATGCTGAGTTTTGAAGGGAACTAGAAATTCTAAGAGGGAAAGGGAAGAAGGAAGTCGTTCTGGCATACAGAAAGAAGATACAAAGGGAAATGGAGAAGTATTGTTTTTGAGGACCAGTAAAGAAGGCCAGTTTAGCTGGAACCCAGAATGCAGTAAAGTGCTTCCCCTCAGAAGGGGGAGAAATGTGCAATAAGTCTGGAAAGGGAGATTGGGGCCAGGCTGGAAAGGGCTTTAAAGGACAAACACCAGTTTATATTTGATCTCAGAGGTAACAGGGAACCACTTGTGTTTATTGAATAGGGGAATGACCTGTGCTCCAGAAAAATCACCGTCAGCTGTATGGAGGATGGGCTGGAGTAGAAGAGTAGAAGAGACTAGAGTCAGGGAAGCCAATGGGAAGGTCATTGTGGTAGGCTAAGAGAAGTGATGAGAGCCTAAACTAGGAAGATAAGGGAGAGGAAGAAGACAGAAGAAATAACTTTCAGCCAAAAAAATCCTTCCATGACCATCAAGATTGGATAACTTTGTAATTAGTTAATATCATATTCTATTAAACTAGCGTGAGCTTAAAACAAGGGAGGAACATGATGCTAGAGAGAGAGGGAAAAGATGAAGAAGAAACATGCCATATTTCTGACTTTGGAGTGCTTAGAATAACTGAAGAAGGCACACATGAAAAAAAGTTGATTCTCCACAATATCTTCTACATTTGTCACCATCTCCTTTCCTTTCATGGCTGCCCCTCTCACTCAAGACCTCACCACTTCTCCTCTGGACTATTACTATAATAATTACCCACTCCTTAAGCATCCCCTGAGCACCAGTCCCGTATTTCCCACCTGCCTGTTCATTCCATTTTAGGGATGTTGAGTTGGAGATCCCATACGTATCTCCAACTCAACATCCCTAAAATGGAACTCATCATCTTTCTCCCTAAAAAATACCATTGATCCTAATTCTTCCATTCTGTAGAGGTCACCACCATTCTTCCTATCACCCCAGTGTACAACCTAGGAGATGTCCTTAACTCTTCATTCTTTGCTCATTCCCTGTACATTGTCATCCCCTCCTTATCAAATCAGTTGCCAGGCCATGTTCATACCTTAGCATCTCTTGCCTCTGCCTCCCCCTCTCTCATTTTTTTTTGCCTGAATATTGCAATGACATGTTAAATGATATCACTATATCTAGTTTCTCTCCCCTCAAGCCCAAACTCTACCTAGGGCCCAAATTAATATTACTAAAGAAAAGGTCTAATCCTATCCCTTCTCTGCTCAAAAAGCTCTAGTGGCTCCCTCATGCCTCTCAGAGAAAATACAAATTCCCCTGTGTAGCATTTAAAGTCCATTTTCATCTGGCTCTAGCCTGCCTTTTTTGGTTTTAATGCCCATTATCCTCCTTTATATACTCAATGTTCCAGCCAAATTAGATCCCCTAGGTTCCCAATGCATGGCATTCCATCTCACCATTGCATAAGCTATTTATCCCCCATTCCTTTCTTTTCCCCCCATAGAAACACAGCTGCATTCTTTATTTTCCCAGTTGAATATAAAACATTCTACATTATTACAATTATTCAAACTATATTGACCAAAACACAAATTACTCTAATAAAAAATTTCATCATAGAGCCTAGTCAACCTAGAAGGATGAACAGTATGGGATCATTAAAATTAAATGGGAAATTTCTTTTTTTATTATAAAGGTATTTTATTTTACCAATTACATCTTTTCAGTTCACATAAGTTTTCTGAAGTTATATGATCCAAATTGTCTCCCTCCCTTCCTCCCCTCTCCCCTCCCAGAGCTGGCAAGCAATTCAATCTGAATCCCCCATTCCTTGGCAGCACTGTCTTTGGGAATCCATTGCTTTCTTCTAGGCTGAGCCCAACTCTCTCAAAAGATGCATCACGATCTTCCCAGGTGCTAGTAGTACCTCTGACAGTCCTCCCCTCTCAAATTACTCTTTCTTTTCAGAGTAAACTTTTGCATATATTTTATATTTGCTTATTTTTGTAAATAGCTTGTCTTCTCTGGTCCTGAAGGCAAGGGGTTTTTAATTTCTTTCTTTATATCCCCGGTGCCTAGCGCAGTGCCTGGAGCATAGTAGGCACCTGATAATTGCTTATTGAATTAAATTAGATGTCCTTATTGAAGAGGTGATGAAACTGAGGCCTAGAGATGTTAATGTCATTTATCCAAGGTATCCCCCCCATCTGTCTGTCTGTCTCTCCCTCTTTTCTCTGTCTCTCTATTTCAATCTCTCCACCTCTCTCTGAATTTCCCTCTCTCTTCTCTTTTTTTCAATCTTTCTGTCCCTCAATCTCTCTTCTCTCTCATTTTCAGTCTCTCTCTCTCTCAATCTCTTTCTTTCTCTCTCTATCTCTGTCTCTGTCCCCCCTCCCTCTGCAAAGTGATTTTTCTAAAGAGTAGGTATGACCCCATCATCTCCCCAACTCCAATGCCAGTGGTTCTCCATTATCCCCAAGACACTGTTTTTGCCACTGAAAGCTTTTCCTCACTTGTCCTCCTTCCTCCTTCCTGTCCTCTTCCACTTTCCTCCTCTCAGCGTCCCATAGGGTCTGGCCACACTGGCCTCAGCACACAACATGCGTCACTCTCTGTGTGTCTGCCCTGAAGGAAGCCCTTCCTAATCCTTCCAGGTGCCAGCGCCTTCCTCTTTGAGCCTTTCTTCATCTGTCCTGTACTTCCTTCTGTGTCGTCCCCACTGGAATGTGCACTCCGCTACGTGAGGCACGGGCTGTTTCTGCCTCTCGCTCTTCCTATCTCCAGGGCTTGGTCCAGGAGCTGGCACCCGGCAAGGGTTTAATACATGCTTGTTCGCCTACTGACCCAGTATGGGGAAACAGTAATAAGAGCGGACTCTACACAGGACTCTCAGGTTTAGAAAGCACTTTAGAAATAGGATCTCATTTTATCCTCACAACAACTCTGGCAGGTAAACGCCCTTCTTATTTCTGTCTTTTGTTGTCGTTCGACTCTTTAATTGTGTCTGATTCTTTGTGATCACAATTTCTATCTTACAGATAAAGAAACTGAGGCAGAGGTTAAGTGACTTGCCCAGTTACACTCAGTGAACAAGATTTGAACTCAGGTCTTCTTGGCTCCAGGTTTAGGGCTTTCTTTATCCACTGATCACCTATACACTCAGAGATCCAATTTATAGGAATGGGGTGATGTCTCCCGCCGTGGCTGCCTTTCCACAGAGTTAATATGATCCAAGGATCCATCAAGGCATAGGCTGGGAGAGAACCCAGGGGCGAGGGGCCAGGGCAGAGACAATGGGGGAAGGCGGGGGAGGGAAATCTATGGGAAGCTGAAATTTCTCACCAGCAAAAAGTCCCATGACATTTCAGGAAAGACCGGCTCTTTGTCATTCCTTTTTTTCCCCCCCTTTTTTCCTAAGAGTCCCAGAGACTAATTTGCTTGCTTATTGCTTACTTGTCTAAAGCCATCTAGTGAGGGTTTCTCCTCTGCTCTCAGTCTCTGGCAGTCTCTCTTCTAGCCTGTTTGAATGGAAGCTCATTAAGAGCAAGATTAAACCTTGTCATGGTACTCTCAGTGACATTTCCTCTTTGTTTTTTAAATATTTTATTTTTTTCCAATGAAACGTGAAAACAATTTTTAACACTAAAAAGTTTTTTTTTTTGAGTTCCAGATTCTTCCCTTTATCTCTCCCTGAGAACAAACAATTTGATATAGGTTATACAAATGCAGTCATGCAAAAAATATTTTCATATTAGCTATGTTGCAAAAGTGCCAGGTTCTTTTTTTTTTTTAACCCTTATCTTCTGTTTTAGAATCAATTCTGTGTATTAGTCCCAAGGCTGAAGAGTGATATGGGCTAGGCAGTGAGAGTTAAGTGACTTGCCCAGGGTCATGTAGCTTGGAAGTGTCTAAGGCCACATTTGAATCCAGGACCTCCCATCTCTAAGTCTGGCTCTCAATCTACTGAGTCACCTAGTTGCCCCCTTAGTACTATGCTTTCAATAAATGTGTATCAATTGATATTTAAATCAAGAAGCATTTTTTTAAACTAATAAATCTATGGGAAGCTGAAATTTACCTTCTGCCTTGGAATCAATACAAATATCAGTTTCTAGGCAGAAGAATTATTGACTGATCTTGCCATCCCCGAAGTAAACATAGTTCTTTTAAACTTAGTTCTGAGTTTTATTGGTAGCCATAGTGAAAGACAGAAAAATGGGAGAAGAAAGGAAGAGAGAAGAGTATTCCTCAGCAGTAGCATCTGAGAGAGAATGGGAGAGTCCCCATATGACCTTGCCTTTTAGGAATGCTCCACAGTATATAAAATATATCCATAACCAAGTAATCCACCAGCATTTATTGTGAAGGACCTACTATGTGTTAAATACCACGTTAGGGGCTGGGAATAGAGAGGGATGTAGACATACTACCTGTACTGGACAAGTCAACTAACTTCATGACTAAAAGACCTTCCATCTCTAAATCTTGTGAAGCTATGAAGAACTCCTTGGTTGGAGCTGAATTTGAAGCCATTGAGGAATGGGATGGAGAAGAGAAGAAGGAGAAAGGGTACCTAAGGAGGGGAAGAATGACTCATAGATCTGAAACGTGAGAGAAAGAGCCTTTGTCAAACAAAACAAAAACTGAGCAGCTTCAGAAAATCGAGGAGAAACGAGAAGCAGTTGTGCCCATTTCCAGGGTGACCAGCGGCTCAAAGATGACCCTGGGGTCTCTGGCCGTGATGGAATCTGAGCATCAGCCTTATAAAGCATATTTAATACCCCCTGAATAAACGCACCAGAGCTAAGAAAAGAGTCACGAGGCAAATCCCTGAAAAAGCTCACATTGCCCAAGTAAAATATGCCTGGTTTATACTGGTGGACTAAAATAGAGACTTGTATTGGACAAGATCAAGATGATCTATGGCTGTTTGGGAATTCAAGGCTGAAATGGGTTTTCCTCTTCACCAACCATGGCTTCCAGGCAATTTTATTCCCTATAAAATCAACAGCAGCACCAGAGTTCCAGAATTTGGCAGCATCCAGCAATAATAAGGTATGAGGCGGAGCAGGGGTGCAACTCCAACAAGAAAACAGATTTTCATTTTGAAGATTAGATATAAATGGGGAAGAGCTGGAGGGAAAGCCTCTTAATGCTAAGCTTTCTAGACTGGCAAACCATCTGTGCTCGCTTCTCACACAGAACCCCTGTCCATACCTGCCTGCTTCAGGGACTGGGCTTTCGGAGAAACAAATTCGATGAATTCTTTAAAGGCAGAAGATTGTGGTTGAACCATTCAACCCTATCCTATTAAGAAAGTATAAAATTTCTGCGTCTACCATTTTGCAAGGAACATTTTACCCCTTTTAACCCCCCCCACCCCCCCAGGGCTTAGTCAGTGCCACCTTTTTCCAAGCTCAGTGTTTATACAGGGTTTTATTTCGGCTAGTAAAACATCTGTATTTTTTCAGGGAGTTAAATAAATGATCTATGCCGGGAATGTACAGTATAGAGTGATGTCAGGTCCCTTTTTTTTCAAGTCACTGGGCTGAACAGGCCAAACATTGTTTCAGCCTGCAGTTGGGAATGTGAATATTTATACTGTCGACTCAATTCATACAAACAGAGCTAAAGGCAGGCAGGCAGAAGCTATTTTATGGCTCTGGGTCAGACTGGAGGGGGGGGGAGGAGGCTGGGGTGGGGAGGAGGGGAATCTAGACTTGCTAATTCACAGAAATATGCCTAATCATATAACTTCTGGGAAACGGATGTCGCAAAGATTATTTCAAAGGCTAATTGTGTTTGTGTGTATGTGTGGGAGTGAGAAAGAGGGAGAAGAGGTCTCTGAACTTCTGTTGCTCTTATAATCAGTACCACACGGTTTAGTTTTTAATTATATTCCAGTTAGTCTTGTCTCTCCAGGGGAACTGTAAGCTCCCTGAAGACAAGAATGGGATTTTTTTTTCTTTTTCCTGTATCTAGGATGAAAATATGAGTAGTTCATAGATGGAGGGCTGGAGAGTCATCTAGTCTGTCTCCCCACTTAACAGATGAGGAAACTGAGGTTCGGAGAAGATAGACAACTTGTCCAAGATCACAAATGGTAGCAAGTGTCCCAGATGTAAAGTTCAATCTGTGACAAGTCTTCTTCTCCTTCTCCTTCTTCTTTCATAGATTTAAAGCTGAAGACTCGGGAGATCCTGACTGGTTTCAAACAGAGTAACACGTGTATGCCAAAGAAGGGACACATTAAAGTCGAACAGGAATTTATAGAATTAAGAACTGTAAAGAATTTCAGAGATCACTTGGTCCACCTCCCTTATTTTACAGGCAAAGAAAATGATGGTCAGAGTATACACGACATCCTTCTACTTCATCATCATCATCATCACTAAGTATTTATGTGGTACTTTGCAAAGCACTTTTCAAATATTCCCTCCTTTGATCCTCATAATCCCCCTGGGAGGTAGATAATCTTATTATCCCCATCACACAGATGAGAAAATGGAGGCGGGCAGATGTGAAATGAGTTGCCCAGGTTCATACAATTAATAAGTGACTAAGGCAGGATTTGAATTTAGGTTTAGTCTAGTGTTCTATCTGCTGCCTCACATATACATGAAAAACACACTGCCAAGAGGGCAGCTAGTAGTTCAGTGGATTGAGAGCCAGGCCTAGAGGAGGGAGGTCCTAGGTTCAAATCTGGCCTCAGACACTTCCCAGCTGTGTGACCCTGGGCAAGTCACTTAACCCCCATTGCCTAGCCTTTACCACTCTTCAGTCTTGGAACCAATACAGAGTATTGATTCCAAGGCTTGAGGTAAGGATTTAAAAATAAAAAACAACACCAACAACAACAAAAAAAACACAACACTACCAGTAAATAGTGGACGGGCCTCTGAGCCAGGCCTTTTGATTCAGAGTTGAGGACTCTTTTCACACTATCTTATTTAGATGTTCAGCCACCTCCCCAAACTAAATCCAATGTGAAAAAAGAATCAGAGAAATTAGGGAATGGGCAATTGACATTATAAAAGATAGTTTTTCTAGTGTGTTTAAAATATACTTTTTTGAACACTCTAATGCAAATACTAACAACACGGAAATGGGTTCGAATCAAGAACACATGTGATACTCAATGGAATCGCGTGTCGGCTATGGGAGAAGTGGGGGGGGGGAAGGAAAAGAAAATGATCTTTGTCTCCAATGAATAATGTTTGGAAATGACCAAATAAAATAATGCTAAAAAAAAAAATATATATATATATATATATACTTTTTAATCTTTTTTATGGACACTCAGATTTTTAGGAACACATATACTGTGTAAAGCAGAGGATGCCTACTTTTTTTGTATTTTTTAAGTAGAAAAAAAATCTGATTGTCCTCAATAAGATGGAGAGGTTTTGGTAGTAAGTCCAGTGGCTGAACCATTTGTCTTTCTTCCTAGGAGAAGTATGGTTGATCATATAAGTCATTATATTTGGCCCACCTCTGCCCTGGCTGCCATTTTCTCCCCACCTGCCCTGTGTTCACATAGTGCCCCTTTTGTTTTTATCAAGAGATCTGCTCTTGCTTATAGTTCAAGAGGCCATCCTACCTCTTGAATTACAATCAAGTTATCACAAGAAAGGGAGTATTTAATCAATTAACTAAAGGAAACAGAAATGGGTAGCATGGAGAAAGGGGCTAGGAATAAGAGACACAACAGACATCTTCAGCATCTGGAGGGATGTCAAGTAGAAAAGGGAAGAGATTAGGCTAGTTCTTTTTGGTCCCAGAGAGAAAAACCAAGAGCAATAAGTGAAAATGGAAAAAAAGATCATATATCATTGATATAAGGAAAAACTTCCTAACCATTAGTTAGGACTTCCTATCCAAAAGCACAATAGCTATTTGGACAGGTTTTCCCTCATTGGATGTCTTCAAGGAGAGGTTGGGGTTTGTGTTAGACTAGATGGACACTAGGGTACTTACCTATGCTAAAATCCTGTCATTCCTCACAAGCCTCTTGTGTTTGTATGTGTGCAATATATACATATATATGGAGAAAGAGAGAAAGCATATATAAATTAAACCTATCTATCTACCTACCTATCATTTTAATAAGCTTAAAATTGCACTAAAACTTTCAGGATATGAGAGAAAGGCAGGGACAAAGAGACAGAAAGAAAATGTCATTCAGGTATCTGCAAAGTCTTATTATTATTAAGTTGATTATTTTGTTATTATTAAATTATCATCTTATTTTTATTAAATATTTATTTTATTATTAAATGGATTTATTATTATAGGTAGAATTATTTATTATTAATTATATTATATTATTTATTATGATTAAATTGATATTATTTAAATGATAGGTAGAAAGTATAAATATACATTTATGCATTATATTATATTATATATATATGCACTACATTATATATACACATACATATGTATTTATGTGTATTTAAAAATTCTGAGTATTCCATCCACTGTCACAAATCATAGGCTTGTAAATTTAGAATTGGGAGGGATCTAGACGAATCTCCTAATTTTTCATCAGAGAAAACCCAGGTAGGTTAGGAACTAGTCCAAGGTCATATAGCTAGTAAGCAGAAGGGCCATACTTTGAACGTGGATCCTTTGATTCCAAATCTAGTGTTCTTCCTAGTGCATCATGCTGCTGCTCAACATTTATATGTGCAAATAAAAATCAAGGGAAAGAAATCATTTGCTAAAGTGAAATTTGTTACAAATGTGTTTTCAAAAGTACAAGTGTTCTCACTTTAGCCAGTAGCTGAGTTAATATAAAATTGTAGGCTTATGCATCAAATTTCATTTTAAATGTATTTGCCGTCTTGGTTATTTAAAACCAGTCTGTTGCCAATCCTCTTATAAAGTTTATCATTTATCTTTCATTGTACATCTGGATTCTCATATGTTTGATTTTTCTCAAGGAGAGGTCTATTCATAATTCAAAAGCCAAGTTTTTCCTTTGAGCGAGAAATTCAAGCAAGAAAACTTTGAAGAACCAAGTGTTCACCACAGGGCTTTGATCAGGAAAATGGCCATAAAGTCAAGTTCCAGCAATCTGGCAAAAGAATCCCTCAGCCACTTTCTCTAACGCTGCCTAGCTGCTTTTAGAACAAGCTGACCCATTGGGGAATGAATCTAAAATGTTGTGTTTGTGGGCATAACAGCATGTGGTTTTCAGTGCAAGTGAGAGAGGATGATTAGGTATATGGATGTATCCAAGCCCCCTTTTCTCGCTCTTCTTGTTCTCGTTGTTTCATGGTTCCTTCACGATAGTTAAATGGTTTACTAGCTCAAGCAATGGAGTCAGAAAGACAAGAAGTTCAAATCAGATCACAGATACTTCCTAGCTATATGACCCTGGGCAATTAATCTCTGGCTTAGTTTCCTCATCTGTAAAATGGGGACATAATAGTCCAAACTTCTCAGAATTGTTGTGAGGATCAAATGAACTGATATAAAAGTGCTACATAAATGGTATTATTAGCTATTTATTAAGGCTGTTTGGCTAGAAGGAAGAAAAAGTAACAACTTCTTGGGGGTGAGGATTATTGGCTGGGGGATATTGTGTGGATTATTATTAAATGGACCTTATTATGAAATGGACAGATTATTTGTGAATTTCTTCATCCAAACCGTCTTCAAATTGTTAGCTATATACTAGAATTGGCTGCAACAGTCATAAAGACATCTCAGTAACATTCTTCATGTTTAGAATGCAAGCTCCTGGATGACAGAAATTGTTCTATTCTTTGTTTTTTCATTTCCCCATCATAAGGGCAGAGCTTGCCACATAGAAATATTTAATAAATATCTGTGATTGATTTAGTCAATTGTTCTCTCAAGGTACTTGGAGAATCATCATGTGCATCCTATGTAATAACATTTTGGAAGAGTTTTTCCTCATATTAGAAAAAACATTTACTAATCAAAAATGTTTTTTATCACTTATGCTGTATCCCAACATTCCAAGAAAACCTAGACATTAACTACTAGGACAGAATAGGAATGTTTTTCCAATAAACAACCACAGAATAAACAATATAAACATTTCATTTGAGGCTGATTTTTTTTGGAGGGGTCTTGGTTTTGAACCCAAAGTGTAGGCAGAAGGTATCCTGGTTATCACTCTTATCCTTCTAGAACTCAGTTTCAAAATCAACTAAATCTGAATGTCAGTGTCAGAGCAGATATCTCTAGAGGAGAATGAGGAAGAAGAGAGATTTATTTGTTGGGTTAAGGAAAAGGCTTCCTGGGAGCTGTTGTAATTGCCACAAGAAGGTCAGCTCTTTTGAAAACAAAGCCAAAATAAATTTAAAGTTATTACAGTTAATTTGCATTTTCCAGGTTTTATGGCAGCTATAAAAGTTTGCCTTTTTAAAATAGTTTGACCCACAAAAAAACATTTGAATTTTAGCATTTGGAATTAGGATGGGCCTAGCTGCCAAATGAGGGGATGCAGGTGATATGGGGTGCAGTCAGACTCAAAGACTTCATCTAAAGTTCCAGAAAAGCTGGGACTTTGCTGGATTGGGACGTAGGGACTTTTCTGGCTTCCAGGATTCTACTATAATAGACAGACTGTTCTTTTTGAAAAATAAGAATGGAATTTCTTTTGGACTTTTTTTTGGGTACCAGCATATTATTACAAAGGTAATTAAAAGTACACACACACACACACACACACACACACACAAATTCTAAAAATCTAAAAGGCAAAAAGTGACAACTGCTATTCTTCTTCCCAGGATGCAGAAAAAAAAATGAATCCTATATTACATTGGGAATGTATGCCATTGGGTATTATTATACATATACAGAGAAATAAATATGAAATTAATGCAATATCTTTTTTGGGGGCAGGGAATGGGGGAAGAAGAACAGTCACAGGAAAGTTCTCAAGTAGGGGACAGCACCTGAACTGAGCCTGGAAGGGGGGTTGTCTAATTCCATAAGGTGAGGATGAAGAAAAAGAAGATGGCAGGCAAAGGGCTATGAACAGTTTTAGAGGTGAAAGATGCAACTTTTTTTTTCCTTTTAAACATTATTTTATTTGGTCATTTTCAAACATTATTCCTTGGAAACAAAGATCATTTTCTTTTCCTCCCCCCCTCACCCCTTCCCATAGCTGATGCGCTATTCCACTGGTGTCCTTGATTCGAACCCATTTCCATGTTGTAGGTATTTGCATTAGGGTGTTCATTTAGAGTCTCTCCATGTCTCCTCAGACATGTCACCTCAACCCCTGTAGTCAAGCAGTTGCTTTTCTTCAGTGTTTTTACTCTCACAGTTTATCCTCTGCTTGTGGATGGTGTTTTTTTAGATCACTGCAGATTGTTCAGGGACATTGCATTGACACTAATGGAGAAGTCCATTACGTTCAATTGTACCACAGTGTATCAGTCTCTGTGTACAGTGTTTTCCTGGTTCTGCTCCTTTCACTGTGCATCACTTCCTGGAGGTTGTTCCAGTCTCCATGGAACTCCTCCACTTTATTATTCCTTTTAGCACAATAGTGTTCCATCACCAACATATACCACAGTTTGTTCAGCCATTCCCCAATTGAAGGGCATCCCCTCATTTTCCAATTTTTGGCCACCACAAAGAGCACAGCTATGAATATTCTTGTACAAGTCTTTTTCCAAAGATGAAACCTTTTATGTAGGAAATGGCATGACCAGTTTGCCCAAAACATAAGAGAGGACAAAGGAAGGGAGTAAAATCAGTGGGAAGACAAGAGAGAATGAAATGGCAAAGGGATTCAAATGCAAAACAAATGAGTTTGTATTTTATTCTAGAAAGGAAATAAATAGGGAGCCCCCTATGCTACTTCTGCTTCCTCCTCCTTTTTCATTCACTCTGTTCACTTTGCCACCAAGCTGCCCCAGACTCATAGGAGGAAGACTAATTAAGATGTTATCACAATAGTCCAGGAAAACGGTGATAAAGACCTGAACTGGAATGGTGACTCTCCACCAGATGACAAAGAGATGAATGTAAGGAACAGGGTTGAAGCAAAATCATCGAGTGACTGGATTTGGAAAGTGAGGGATTTTGCAGAGGTGAGGATGACTCTCTGAGGTGTTTGACTTGGGGACTTCACTGAAGTAAGGAAGTTTGGAAGTCAATTCCTTCGGAGCAGAGATAATCCCTTCTCTTTGTGATGTGTTTAGTGGCTAAGTCTAGCAGCTAGTTGGAAGTTAAGTAATGGAACTCAAGGAAGAGATGAAGGCTGTCCTGTGCAAATAGGAGTCATCTGCGCAGAGATAATAACAGAAGCATTTCACCAAAATTCAGCCTAAGAGAAAATGAAGAGAATAAGGAAAGGATACAGGACAAAGCCTTGAGATATATCTAGGCACTGAGTAAGGATATGAGTGAGCAAAGGAGACTGAGGAGCGGTCAGGAAGGGGGAGGAAGAGCAGGGAGTGAAGAGAATCCTGGAGGAGGGAGTAATTAAGAAGGCCAAAAACTGCAGAGAATTCATGAAGGTAATGTACTGAGAAAAAGTCACTGGACTTCATAATTAAGAGGTCATGGGTAACCTTAAAGAGGGTTGTTTCAGTTGAGTGGACAGAAACCAAACCAAAGTGGAAGAAGTCAAGAAATGAGTGGGAGGTGAGGAACTAGAGGCAATGAGTGTAGCCAGCTTGCTGAGGAGTTTGGCTCTAGAGGAGAGGAGACTTGTGGGATAAGAGTCTGAGGAGGTAGTCAGGTCAAGGGAGGAGTTTTTGTTTTTCAGGATGGGAGAGAGAATGGGCAGTTCTGTAGGCAGCAGGGAAAGAGTCAGTCGATAAAAAGTTTGTTTGCAGAAGGAGAGTATGATGGAAAGTGAGAACCAGAGGTGAAGAGAGCTTTCAAAAGAAGAGCAATTTCCTCATCAAGGATTGAAGCAAAGGAAGAAGGGCTAAAAGTTGATGTTGAAGGAACCCAAAGGTATGGAACTGAGGAAAAGAGAAAGCTCACAAGGGATGGATTCTTTTTTCTCTTCCTTAAAGCATAATGCCAGGTTCTCTGCTCAGATGGAAGGACAAAGGAAATCTGGGATAATGTGCATGCATAATTCACTACCTAAAATTCACATCACTTGTAAGCAAGTTAAGTTCTGGGCCAGTTGGACCGAGATCCTTAATGAAGATCATTGTTGGGGGCAGCTGGGTAGCTCAGTGAATTGAGAGCAAGGCGTAGAGACAGGAGGTCCTAGGGCTAGTCATTTAACCTCTATCTGCCTCAGTTCCCTCTATTTTGTAAATGAAGATAATAGGGAGCACCTAGGTGGATACAGAGCCAGGCCTGGAGACAGGAAGTCCTGAGTTCAGATGTGACCTCAGACACTTCCTAGCTATGTGACCCTTCTGTTTTGGAACCAATACTTAGTATTAATTCTAAGATGGAAGATTAAGGTAAAAAAAATGTCTGGGACCAGATGGAAATTCAGGACTTTCCATCTCCAGGTATGGTTCTCTATCCACTGGGCCACCCAGCTGTCATAGGAACTACATTTTAATCGAGTTTGGGGCCACATTCAGGAATGTTGCAGGCTGTGTGTTTGACACATCTGGTGTATTCTGGGGAAGGAATTGTGAACTTGAAATTATTCCATCCTGCTTAGATCTTACTTTATGGTGAAGATAAAATTATAATCTCCTGATTGAACAATGAAGGTACTTAGTTCTTACTTTATAGTGAAGCTAGAATTTTAAGCTAAGTCTATTTTAAGATCTTAATACAAAAAGGTGTTAAGTATCTATAAAATAGGGTAAATTAATCACAAAAAGGTTAAGTAACTCACAAAAGGTAAACTTAACAAAGAAGTGTTAAATAACTCTAAAGATATAATCTAATCAAAAAAGATGAGAACTAAAGAATGGGCATTTAGAGGAGTAGACACAAGAGCAAAAGGGGGCTATATATTTGGCTCACTGGCTCTCTCCAGGGGAACCTTTGTCTCTTTCCCTGGCGAGGTGGCTCTGGCTGGTCACTTCCTGTGAGCAGGCCTGGGTGCCAGTTCGATCCTGGAACTCAAGCCTGGAGGAGCTCCCTCAGACAGTTTCCTTGAGATGGTCACATGGTGAGTGATAAGACTGACTGACTGACTCCTCTTTCCCTTGGCTCTCAGGGGAGGCCCCCCCTTGGCCAAGGCCTTGAACTTCTGCCTGGCTCAGCCTGAGCTGGAGCAGTTTAAATTCTCTCTCTCTCTCTCTCTCTCTCTCTCTCTCTCTCTCTCTCTCTCTCTCTCACTCTCTCTCTCTCTCTCTCAATTTCTTTCCTCCATATTAATTAAAATCACCATAAATTTCCAGCTGACTTGGGTATTTTATTTGGGATATCCCCTGGCGACCAATAATTAATTTTAGTTTAGGTCACAACCCAAAAAATATCTTTAACAGAATCCTGCTTCCTAAATTCTGGGACAGGGAAAGTCAAGACACCCCCAATGCCTTCTGCTTCTCTGCAATCTCCAGCAACTTCTTCCATGGAACAAGGAGTTGGCATTTAGTGAATGCTAGCCGATTCATCTTTTAAGTCTAAAATAATTACATGATGGGAGATTCTTTTCAGTAAAGTCCAATTTCACGGCTATAGTGTGGTATAAAGGGAATCTTGGGTTCTTGAAGGCAATGCCTAGAGATCCTAAATTCTGGTAGGCTCGACTGTGGGGAAAAGCTTGATATATGTCTCTTGCTTAAGGACCAGCCTTAACTATGCTCAAAGAGGCTCATTGCTAGTGGGATTCAAGATAATATTTTTTCTTAAACCCTTCCCTTCTGTCTTGGAATCAATACTGTGTATTGGCTCTAATTCAAAAGAGTAGTAAGGGCTAAGCAATGGGGGTTAAGTGACTTACCCAGGGTCACACAGTTAGGAAGTATCTAAGGCAAGATTTGAACCCAGGACCTCCTGTCTCTAGGCCTGGCTCTCAAGCCACTGAATCACCCAGCTGCCCCCAAGGTGATAATTTAAAAATCAAGCAGCTGGGTAGTTAGGCCTGGTATAGGGAGGATCTGAGTCTAGAGGTGGCCTCAGATTCTTCCCAGTTAAGTGATCCTGGGCAAGTCACTAGCCCTTGCCTCTGGTCGCTTAGACGAGACAGAGGTACTAAGACAGAAGGTAAGAATGTAAAAATAAATTTAAAAATTATTTTGCTCTAACAGCTCACAAAGAGTATCTAATAAAGTACAGAGCAGAGCAGCCTATGCTGATAAAAGGAAAACTTCGACCAAGAAAGTCCAATATATAGTAGAAAATATGCTAGGCTAATAGGACACCATCTCTGCTATTTTGGCTGTAATTTAATGTGCATTTGAGAATTTGGATTTAATTCATAGCTCTGTGACTCTACTTTTGTGATGTTGAGCAAATTATTTAAACTTGCTGAGCTTCCTTTCCTTATCTGTACTGTGGAGATAATAATTACCTACTTTATGGGGTTTATTGTGGGGAAAGTGCTTTGTAAACCTGTAAGAACCCTATAAATATGAATTATGATCATCATCATCATCATCATCATCATCATCATTATTATTCTCTTGGCTTCAGTTTCCCCCTCTGGAAGATGAAGAGTCTGGACTGACAAATGAACTTCTAAGGTCTCTTCCAGGCCTAACATTCACTGATCAAAGAACAAAAATAAGTAGGACTGACATTCAGGCAATATTTAAATTTAACTAAGTATTATAGACATTACAAGACAGTAGCTCAGCCAGGGTAGCGAGTGTGCTTAATGAAAAAGGAATCATTCTTTTGATGTCCACAGGGTTCATTCGATCACAGTTATTGAGCCAACAGGGACCTCAGTGGTCATCTATTTCAATCCCTGCACTTTATTTGAAAATGAGGAAACTGAGGCCCAGAAAAATTAAATGACATGCCCAATTCACATAGCTATTTAGTAGCAGTGCTGAGACTGGAATTTTGGTTCATATGATACCTAGTTTAGTGTTTTCTTTTACTCAATGGCTCAGAAGGCCCCAGGATCCCTAGAGAGGCCAAAGGCAAGGAGAGACAGGCTGGTTCTCTATTTTTCCTGGTTTATCTCTTTCTTTATCCTCCCTGATTCTGCTGCTTGGATGATGAGAAACATCATCTTAGGTTTCCTTTGTAGTCAACCTGGTCCAGCACAATCAGGCTAGTTTTTTAGCAAGGTCAAGAGAGCAGGGCATTCTTCCAGCCTCAGTGGGGTTCATGATAATAGTCTTTCTTTAGAAGGAATAGGTTTAAGTAATTCAAAATGCCTAGGAAGAGTTGGGTCTTTCGCATTGCTAAGGAGTTCTGCCTTAACAATATCATGCTAATAGCAGATAAAGAAAATGTATCCAGAAGACTAAGACTCTACCCCAAACAAGAGCGTATTATTTCCAAGGGAGTGGAAAACACCATCTTTTCCAAAATGTTCCTAATTCATGGCTCTAAGAGCCAAAAGTGGTGGCGAGTGAGTGTTCTAGCCTTTTCTTTCCATGCTAAAAGTCTCCCCCTGAAATCCCCCCCTTTTCTGGTATTCTGATGATATGACGATGGATCTTCTCCAGAGCTGTAAGATTCCTACTGGAAATTACACAAAACTGCCCTCTTCCCGCCTCTCAAGGGTTGCTAAGTAAATTCCCTTTCTATGATAAGAGGGACTCAGCCTGCCAAGGAGACATGATTTACCCTTCTAAGGGCTCGCCATTAATTTCAATATGTCAACTAACTGCTGCTATTCGGCTTGTTTATTTGACCAAGAATCTGTAGAGTATTAAAACACACACACCTTTCAAATTACACTGTAATGAAAGACTATAAGGCTTTGCTAGATAAATATCAAGAAATCTGCTTCATGGGCCCACAAGTAGAAATTTTCCTTTTTTTTCCAAATAAAAAGGGTAATAAAATGGAGGCTAATTGGCCAACATTTTTTAGAAATGGATGTGGGGTAGTTAGATAGTTTATGATAGGGGGTAAGGATCAATTCATTCTGCTCATGTACCATTTACTAAGCAAGGTTTATATAACCTTTAGGTCTGATTAAGTCACTCATTTAATTTTAAACAATATATTTGCATCCTTAATGTAGAGTTAGAAAGAGAAAACGGGAACTGGTCTTGGGATCTGCAGATATTGGAGAAAACTCTTTGAGGATCACAAGAACCCAAAAGAAAAAGCACCACAAAGGCTTGGCCATTTTATTCTGTCCTGCCCTGCCCTCCCTCTATAAAATGGCACTTGTAAAAATTAATATTCCTATCCAAAGAATAAAACTTAATCCCATAAAGTACAGTATAATGGAAAAGAGGCTGAATTTGGAGGCAGAGAACCATGAACCATATTCTACTTCTGGTCTGAATCGCAGTCCTGAAATTTATTATCTTTGTGACCATGGACATGTTAATTACTCTCTAAGCCTCAGTTTCTTCACTTGTAAAATGGGAGAAGTGCTGCAATAGATGACTTCTGTTTCTTCCAGCTCTAAATCGATGATCCTATAGACTTACAAAAGGTCAGGGAACTCCTTCCTTCTCCATTAGACCAGGGATTGCCTATGGTTGAAGATTATTTTGCTGGCCAAACAAGGCCGGGGCCTGCATTTCTCCCACAGTCCCAGTATCACCAAATTTGCCATTTAAATGTAGAAGTTAGAGATTTTAGGCTGATAAATCTAGACCTGAGAAAGGTACTACTTCTCTATCTTTAACATTCCTACCCAGCACATGCCCCAGGGGAATGGGCATATGAGAATGATCACAGAAGCAGGCACTGTGGAGCCCTTCGAGCTTGGTGAGAAGAAGGCAAGGCATTCCAAGTCATCAGCAGTTGTATTGACTAATGAAAATGAGGATGGGTGAATTTTTTGAGTAGAAACTCATGGAAAAACCACTGTAGAGTGACCCTGGGCAAGTCACTTGACCCCCATTGCCTAGCCCTTACCACTCTTCTGCCTTGGAACCAAAACACAGTGTTGATTCTAAGACAGAAGGTAAGGGTTTAAAAAAAAACAAGAAAAACAACACTGTAGAGACTCAAAATTCATCCAAGTTCCAAGTAATGAAAGTCTGGAAGTTGATGGGAATTCCTGGTTTCTGGTCTACAATGCAGTCCTTTAGGTTCTGCTTTGGGTTTTGAGTTCTGTGAGTGAGAAGCCCCTAATTACGGTAGTATGACTTTGTTTATTTATTCCTTCCTACTCTAATCTTCATCACCCTCCCTTTGGAATTTTGGGGTCTCTGGTTCTGGTGGGCGATTATCTCACCTGGCTCACTGCTTCCCACAAGCTTGGGACCATAAGTCTCTTCCCTCCCCATCTTCTAAACAGGGGCTCTTGGGCTATTTTGTGTCATGCACCACTTTGGCACCCCTTTGAAGAAGCGTATGGATCCCTTCGCAGAATGCTTTCAAATACTTAAAAACAAGTTAAATTTCCACTAAAAAGTAGGGGAAAAGCCAAGTTTATGAAGCCCTCAAAATCAATCCATGAACCCCAAATTAAGAACAATCTACATAACCAAAAGGAGTATAACCTTCTCCTCCGCCCATCCCCTTTCAGTTCTGGAATCAGGATCAAATGGACTGCCATTAATCTTGGAAAAATTATATCAATCTACTGTTCAGTGGTTCCACTGAAAATCCTTGAAACTTCTGGATTGAAATGCTCCTCCCATGCTACCACAGTCTCCCCTACTAGAATGTAAGCCCCTGGGGGAAGCAAGGTGCCTCAGTGGATTGAGAGCCAGCTAGAGACAAGAAATGTTAGGTTCAAATCTGGCCTCAGACACTTCCTAGTTGTGTGACCCTGGGCAAGTCACTTAACTCACATTGCCTAGCCCCTATTGCTCTTCTGTCTTGGAACTAATACACCATAATGATTCTAAGATGGAAGGTAAGGGTTAAAAAAAAAAGAATGTAAACTCTTTGAGGGTGGGGACTAGCTTTATTTTTGCACTTCTACATCCAGCAATTAGCACAATGTGTGGCACATTGTAAGCATAGGATAAATTCCTTTTTCTTTGATTTATTAATTTATTACAATATTTTCTGACAAAGCCACAAGTTACTTTTGATGTCAGTGGACATGACAACCATACATAAGTTAGATGCTCATACTCCACTGAATATTTTTAAAAATACTCTTTAAAAAGCCACCGTAGCAGGTGCTAATTAAGAATAGCAACATCTATCTTTAGAAGATACTTGAAGAGTACATCTTATAGAAGCTCTCCTTCTTGATATAGGATCTCTCCCGGCACACAGCTTTTCCAAACCCTTGCCGGCAGAATATCCAAAACTAGGGATAAAGATAGAGCCTGGATCTGAGATACCATGGACATAGGGAGCTCTGAGCTGAGAACGCTCCCCCTCCCAAAACTGGTTGGCACTGTAACTGCAAATGGTAGTCTTGGAGTTGCCCAGGGAAGGACTAAGAGTTTTTCCCAGGGTTGTACAGCCAGTATGGGTCAAAACTGAACTTGAATTTAGATCTTCTTGCCCATAAGACCAGCTGTCTCTTGTGATCTCGCCCAGGTGGAGACTCAGGTGAGATTATAGGGAATTCTGGGAAATACCAAGGACTTCTGGGGATTGAAGTCTATGGTTCAAATCTCCATTTTACACTTTCCATTATATCACAATGTGTTTCCAGTGTAGGGAGGAAATCAACTTGTTGGGTGATGGCCAAAGGCTATAGACTCACACGGGGATGATAAAAGCCTCCCTTCCTCTTGGGCTTCCATTGCAGTGCTTTACAATACACCTAATCTGTTAATAATTACTACGGGAATGGAGATCTGGGCTAAAAACATTGGATGAAGAGTCTTTATTTCCACTCTGTGAAGACAAAGATGTGACTTTATGAAGCAGATGAGCTATTTTGGTGACTAACACCTGTAGAAACCCTAAGGAAAGAGCAAGAAATGTTCAGTCATATGCTGCGTTTCCATTTTCTTCATCTCCTCACCTTTTTGCCTTTTCTTTGTCACAGCTAAAAGTCTCCTCCACATTTTCATCATCCTGCCTTTACTGCTTTAGTTTCTCTGCTTTCTGGCTATGATTTTCCCACTCAGCTGTACAGAAATCTGCTCAAATTCCCTCATCAATATTTTCTCTTCTTCAAGCCTCCTAAGGGGTACCTTATGCTTCGACCCTGCCTCTGCCAGCTTCATGCCCAGCAGCAGAGGGCAGTGGAAAGAGCCCTAGTTGTAGATTCTGACTCTGATGCCTGTGTGATCTGGGGCTGGGCACGTAGCATCTGGTTGTCTGATGTGTAAAATGAGTAAGTTATACTCATTGCCTTGACATCTCTTCTAACTCTAGAAGACCGCCCTCCTCTCTTCAAACCTACCTGCAAAATGAGAACCACAAAACATTCCCTCTGCTTCCTAGGGTAAGTGTGTTACACAGCAGAGTTCATGTGTGTTCAACTCTCCTGGATCATTAAGAAATTTGCCATCTATGTGGAAAGAGATGATTATGATCACTTCCTGGACATCTTTAGGCCTTGTTACCTGCTGTCCAGCTTAATCTTCATCTGGAACTGAAGAGCCCACCCCCTCTCAGTCAGGCAAGTCTTAAACTTTATCAGAGGCAGCTAGTGGACAAAGTACTGGGCCTGGAGACGGGAAGAACTAAGTTCATATCTAGCCTTAGAAAATTACTGGGGAGGCAGCTAGGTGGACTGAGAGCCAGGCCCAGAGATGGGAGGACCTAGGCTCAAATATGACCTCAGACACTTCTTAGTTGTGTGACCTTGGGGAAGTCACTAAATCCCCATTGCCCAGCCCTTACAGTTCTTCTGTCTTAGAACCAATATACAGTATTGATTCTAAGATGGAAGATATGTAAAAAAGGAAGGAAGGAAGGAGGGAGGAGGGAAGAAGGAAGCAAGGGAGGAGGGAAGAAGGAAGAGAGGACATAAGGAAGGAAGGAAGGGAGGAAGGAAAGAAGGAAGGAAAGAAGGAAAGAAAAAAGGAGGGAGAGAAAGAAAATGACAGAAAGGAAGGAAGAAGAAAGGAAGAGAGGACATAAGGAAAGAAGGAAGGGAGGAAGAAAGGAAAGAAGGAAGGGAGGAAGGAAAGAAGGAAAGAAAAAAGGGAGGAAGGGAGGGAGAGAAAGAAAGAGAATGACAGAAAGGAAGGAAGGAAGGAAGGAAGGAAGAAAGAAAGAAAGAAAGAAAGAAAGAAAGAAAGAAAGAAAGAAAGAAAGAAAGAAAGAAAGAAAGAAAGAAAGAAAGAAAGAAAGAAAGAAAGAAAGAAAGAAAGAAAGAAAGAAAGAAAGAAAGAAAGAAAGAAAGAAAGAAAGAAAATAAGAGAGAAAGAAAGAAAGAAAGAAAATAAGAGAGAAAGAAAGAAAGAAAGAAAGAAAGAAAATAAGAGAGAAAGAAAGAAAGAAAGAAAGAAAGAAAATAAGAGAGAAAGAAAGAAAGAAAGAAAGAAAGAGAGAGAATAAGAGAGAAAGAAAGAAAGAAAGAAAGAAAGAGAGAGAATAAGAGAGAAAGAAAGAAAGAAAGAAAGAGAGAGAATAAGAGAGAAAGAAAGAAAGAAAGAGAGAAAATAAGAGAGAAAGAAAGAAAGAAAGAAAGAAAGAAAGAAAGAAAGAAAGAAAGAAAGAAAGAAAGAAAGAAAGAAAGAAGATAGTGAAAGAAAGAAAATTACTAGCTGTGAGACCCTGGACAAATCACTTAACTTCTGTTTGTTTCCATTTTCTTATTTGTAGAATCAAAACAATAATAGCATCTACCTGTCAGGGTTGTTATGAGGATCAAATGAAATAATCATTATAAAGAATTTAGCACATTGCCTGGAATATAGTAGGTGCTATATAAATGTTAGTTATTATTATTATTACTGTTATTCTCTTGTTCAGTTTGGGGTTCAAAATGTAAATAAGCTGTACTTTGCATATTTCCCTTTCTACTCCCCAACTCTGCACCACTCATTTTCTGATTCTAGCTTGAAGGAGAATAATTAAATCAATAAAAAATCAAATAATTAAATCATTCCAGAACACTGGTCCTTGGCAATCAATACCTTACCTGTATTGTCTTTCCCAATTAGAACATAAACTCCTTGAGAACAGGGATTGTCTTGCCTAGTGATATTTGTCTATGCTTAACACATGCTTGGTACATAGTAAGAGCTTAATAAAGTCAGTCTCCTTCCTTCCTTCTTTCCTTCCTTCCTTCCTTCCTTCCTTCCTTCCTTCCTTCCTTCCTTCCTTCCTTCCTTCCTTCCTCCCTCCCTCCCTCCCTCCCTCCCTCCCTCCCTCCCTCCCTCCCTCCCTTCCTTCCTTCCTTCCTTCCTTCCTTCCTTCCTTCCTTCCTTCCTTCCTTCCTTCCTTCCTTCCTTCCTTCCTTCCTTCCTTCCTTCCTTCCTTCCTTCCCTCCTTCCTCACTGCTTTCCTGACTGCTTTCCTTTCTCCTTTCTTCCTTTCCTTTCTTCTTCCTTCCCTATTTTCCTTCTTTCCTTTCTTCCCTGTTTTCTTCCTTCCTATTACTCTACCCTCATTTCCTATTTGTCGCTATTTCATGCCACTTAATCTCTTGTGCATGTCATCACATTGCTTCTTCTGTTCCCTACTTCCACTCTTGCCTTTTGGACATCCTTGCATGCTGCCCTTTAAATCTGGAAGAGTTTCCCTTCTTGTCTGCCAAGTTAATATCATGTGCTATTTCAAACACTTCCTCACAAAGTCACTTCTTCCATTAAGACTTTCCACATGAATGCAGCTGGCACACCCCTTCCTGAGGGGTGAAGATGATATCTGGCCCTGCAGGCAGGGATGAAACAAAATTGAATAACCTTTTTCACCTGTGAAATCTCCAAGTCTGTTGTCTTCAAGACTTTCTAATAATCAAATGCCCAAAAGAGAGCACCAACTAGCAATTAACCTGTAAGACTCTCTGAGCCTCCTGCAGGGGTTTATGTTTGCTAAAATATTCTGTTCATCACTGTAAGCATTTCTTTGGATCATTCCAATCTCATAGATTATTTTTTATCTTATTTATCAGCCCAACAAATGTTCCCCTGTTTATCAGTATAGTAACTATCATAATTCAAAGAACTTTGGCTGTTCTCATTTATTAAGGGGACTGATTATATAACTTGTCTATTATTCAAGTCCCTTAGCTTCTCCTCTTTATCTATTTTGTTTAATTCAACAACAAATATTTATTAGATGTTTGTTTCCCCTAAAACCTGTCCATTGCCCCTGGTTAGCAACTCTGCCAAAGGGTACACAGGACTGGGAAGATAAATGAAATGCCAAAGCATTAAATTTAAATATTTGTCATTAGTTCTAATGAGATGCTTGATTGAGAAAGATGCTTAAAAAAGGAAACAAAAACTATTGATTAAAATGAGCTTTCATCATCATCATAATAATAATCACTTATGTGAACCTCAATCACTTTGGATATCACAACCCTCTATTAACATAGATGATAGAAAAATGACTCTATCAATATCAGATAAGGACAGGGACTGGCCTTTAACTTCACTGATAAAGGGAATTCCTTGGTGAGGAAACTCTCTCTACTATGGCAGGTTGGCATCTTTTCGGGCTTAGAGAATTATAGAAGAATGATACTGAAAGACATTATGTGTTGGATAAATAGTCAGCCTCAGAGTAAGGAAGTCCTAACTGGCTGTGTAACTCAGGACAAATCACTAACTTCTCAGGAACCCAGTCAATTCTCTACAATTTGAAGTGCCAGAAGACTGTTACAGAGCCTCATTGGGAGAGGGATTTTTCTCACTAGACATTCTTGACACCAATGAAATGACAGATCCAATGATAGTTAACAAACTATATCATTCTCTTTTCTTGTTAGCCTTTGCCCCAACAGATAAATCAAAACAAAGTAGCATTAATGAAATAATTGAATAAGGCAACATGCTATGGTATAAAGAATCCTAGCCATGGTGTCAGAAAACTTTCATTTGAGACTCATCTCTGGGGCACTTAACCTCACCCCCATTTGCCGGCCTGTAAAATGGGGATAAAAATTTAAACTAACTCATAGAGTTGTTGTGTCATATGTTTGGCATATCATGAAGCAAAATGTAAATACGATCCCAGAACAAGGAACTCCCATCATGGTGTTAACTACTAGGAAATTTTCTTAATGGGGGAAGAAGAGCTGGAGAAGATGGGAGATGGCAAAGAGGAGCCCTGCCCATCCTTTGAGATCTAGTTCAAATCTGCAACTCTGACTATTCTAGTTCACATGAATGAGCCGTTACAGTTTAATACAATTTTTCTTTAATTGTTTCATAAGTGTTGGTGTTCTCTCCCCTACAGAGACTATAGAAGGATGTCAGAATTGTCACGATAAGACTGTGTCCTGCATCAGAATATCAGGATCACCAGGTTAAGAATGCTTAAGCCAGTGTCTTACATAGTAAGAGCTTAATAAAGCCAGCCTTCTTTCTACCTTCCTTCCTTCCTTCCTTCTTGACTGCTTCCTTTCTCCTTTCTTCCCTTCCTTCCTTCTTCCCTCCCTGTCTTCCTTCTTTCCTTTCTTCCTTGTTTTCTTCCTTCCTATTACTCTACCCTCATTTCCTATTTGTTGCTATTTCATGCCACTTAATCTCTTGTGCATGTCATCATAGTAACATAGCAAACACATTTTTTTAACTCTAACTTTCTTAGTAATTACTCTAAGACAAAAGGGCAAGGGCTAGGCAAAGAGGGTTAAGTAACTTGCTCAGGGTCACACAACTAGAAAGTGTCTGACCCAACTCAAAGCCTGGTGCTCTATGCATTGTGCCACCTAGGTGTCCCATAATAATGATTCTTATTGTAACTATAATGCCCAAGGCAAAGACCATATTTTATGATGCCAAAGATCTCCATCAATTCCTAGAACAGCAAAGGATTCTTAAATAAGATGAGCTTGAATAAAGACATGACCAATCTCTACGATCCCTCTAGCCTGAATACTCTAAGATCATGAAGATTGATTGAAGTCACCCAGACCCTAAGTGCTTCTCTCCCATCTCCTCCACTTTGAAACCGACTAATGGAAAAGAGACTGAGAAATGCAAACTCTTGCTAGATTTCTTTGCCTGAAGGAGACAGGAGATGATTTATTTGGCTATTTGGCCAGATTTCTAAAAACTATTGTTACGCCATTGTCTGACTGTTTAGATTTCTCATAATAGAGTCAGTTTTCTTTCATCCCTTCTGGGTTACTGCCCATGATCTTTCCTACTGGGTGAACTCTGAGTTAATGATTTGCATCTGATTTTGTATTATAAAAATTCAAGTAGCTAGCACACTTTCAGGATAAGGATGGGCACACAGGGGCACAATATACGTCTTTGAAACAGATCCAGGCTTATGCAAACACTACTAATATGCAGGGGTGCTCATTTTAAAACATACTTATTCAAAACAAAAGGACTATTCTGGGTCAACTTTTAAATGGACCCTTTCCCATGGGAAGAGAATGTAAGCCTCCTATTCAAAGCTAAAGACCACAACTCATAGAACTAATTGAAAAATAAATTGGTGTAAACTATATGCAGTCAGTAATTCCTTCATGATGTTAATATTCAAAATAAAGGCTTCAGTGAGGGTAGGGAATACTCTGGTCTATGTTGCACTTTTCACAAGGCCTCAACTATTTTAAGAAGTAGGCAATGCCTTTGAATATAAGCAAAGACCGGTCCATATCACAAAGCCCATCACTGAAACTTAGCAGATTTTTAACCAGTGAGCAGGCAAGCCTATTTATAAACTTTACTTCCCATTAAGCTCAGCATGATATCAGCTTACAATAACAAGTTAATGTTTTCCAGTAATTTTCACCATCCTATTTAGTTACAAGAATCCAGTCCAAGGTAAACTCAAAGGCAATACAGGAGCTAACATCATAATCAAATAACAACCTTAATGAATATTACATTTTTGCTTTGAAGTGAACCTTAAAAAGTATGGTCAAAATATATGTACTTTTTCCCTAGCCCATAGATGTAATCCAGCTCACCAAAGGGAGAAAAAAAAACTCTCCTAGTTTTGAATTTATCACAAATATTAATTTTGGGGGAGCTTCTTCAGATGAAGGAAAATCTTTATTATTAGAAAAGTGCAAAAGTCTACAAATGATCAACAATTTCTAAATTCTGATCACTGATAATTTAACATCACATATGTAATTTCATATTGCAAATGTTTGCAGGAATACAATTTTTACTGAGTTTAGTATCATTTCCTATTTTGTTTTTCTCTAATGGTGCAGTTTAATATTTAAAATATTAGAAGATAGTGTTTATCTCTACACAACACATTTTTTCCTATTATATGATCACTTTTTTGCCTTAAAGTGCTTTTAAATGATTATTTCTTTTTAACATTCTTTTCTTTTAAAATGTTTGAACTCCAAATTCTCTTCCTTCCCCACCCGCTGAAGACAAGCAAAGTGGTCTCAAATATACATCACATTTTATTTTAAGAATGAATTTTCCCTTTTACAGCAAATGATATCTGATAGGAGAGAGTGAGCTCTCACACAAAACTGAGGAACAAAACAAAATGTGCGTCTTTTCCCAGAGGAGGCAAGAGGGAAGATTCCCTGAAATGGACTCTTTTCGTAATTTACTGACTTCTGAATATATAAACTCCTCAGGAAATGAACTAAAATATGATGATATTTCACATTTTTTCCAACCCAAGCTGTTTTTATTGTCTTTTGACTGGGTCACCTTGGTCTATTTCATAATGGCCCCAAACCAGTCCAGCTGCCCAAGGGGCCAGTGATCCAGTTCCCTTTTCTGGGGCTAAGGAATTGCTTGTGATTTTTAGTGTCTGTCCACACGTGGTAATGTTTTTACTTGTTTACAAACCCAGCCTGCAGCCATGCTGGATTAGTAAGGTATGGGACAATCATAAATCTCAGCTCGAATTCTCCTCAGGATTTATGATCACCGGGATAACCTGCCCCTGGGTGTCAGATTTGTCACAACTCGTCCAAACACATTCCCCAGTCTTCCACAGAGACAACTTCTGCTTGCTTATTGCCTCTTAATATAAATTTCTCCCTTTGTGGCAGTAATGGCCACATTCTCAGAAAAATAAATGGAGGAAAATACACAAGCCGACAAAAAAAAATAATAAATAAATCACCTCCATGACTGATTTGGAATGGAAGGGAGACTGGTCTGAGTTGGCGAGAAATCTTAATGGCAAAATATTTTAAAAGAATTTTGTTTTGTTTTGTTTTTTTGTTATTTTTAAACATTTAAGTAGAACAATCTTTAAGAAGACTTTGGGGGAAATCATTCCAAATGTCTGAGTCTCAGATATCTGATCTTGGAAAAAGAGATGGGTCTCCAGTTTCTTCCAGGTCTCATTATTTAAGAATTTGGAAGAATTTTACCAATCTTGCTGTAACGCATTAGTGATTAAGTAGTGGGGGTTTCTGAAGAGTTCCTAGGAGGTCCCCTTGATCTTGCCAGGATAGGAACAGGCTCCCAGAATAGGTGTGGGAGAGGGAATGGACTCACTGGGGCTAGGGAAGGTCAGGAAGAGAGGGGGGGGGGGGGAATCTTCCTGGAAGATGGGAGCTGCTTGCTGAAAGTGATGATACAATTGAGAGAATATGGCTAGAGTGAGTGAAAAGCTCTGAAGAAAGCCAACTTGATTGGAGAATTGGAGTGCCCTTTGCAAGGATGGTGGCCCTATCAGCAGTCACGGTCAAGAGGGAAAAGATCAGAGGCCAAGAAGAGGCTCCAGACACCTCTCCCTCCACCAAGGTCCTCAAGCCTCGTCACCAAGTGTGGTGAATGGTGGGGAGGGTGGCGCAGTACCAGAGAAGGGAAAGGCAGTGAAGATTGCTAGAAGGGAGTCATTTTTATCGCCATTTATTTGTTCTTCCTGTTTCTAATCTATTTGCTCTTCATTCAGCGTTCTGCCAGCCCCAGTGCCTCCAGGAAGGCAAAGCCCTCAGAGAAACAGGAATCCAATTCTGGTGTTCTCAGGGGTTTGTTCTGGGTGGTGGCTGAGTCATAAAGATTATTAAGCGAGAGATACTTCCTAGTTCCCAGTGTGTTTGTACCCAGTACTTAGATCCTGAACCACTGATTAGAACCAGACAAGATTTATTTGTAAAGGTAGTTACCATTTCGATTTAAAGCAAATACCTAAAAATGGTTTCCTTAAGTAGAATAAATAGTTCTCTGGTCTTTAAGCATCACCATTCCAAAATGAAGGAGGTTCAGATTAATTATGTTTTTGTGTATAACTGCATAAATTTGAAAAGATGTTTCGTCTTCTGACCGGCCAATTTGTACGGGGCAGTGAGGTGGCACAGTGGACAGAAAGCTGGAGCTGGAGTCAGGAAGACTAGAGTTCAAATGTGACCTCAGACACTTTTCTAGCTGTGTGACCCTGGGCAAGTCACTTAAACCCTATTGCCTAGCCCTTACCACTCTTCTGCCTTGGAACCAATACACAGTACTGATTCCAAGATGAAAGGTAAGGCTTAAAAAAAAGAAAAAAAGGAAGATGCATATATTTATTTATTTATTTTATTTTATTCATTCATTCATTCATTTATTTGTTTTTTTGTTTATTCATTAATTTATTTATTTATTCATTCATTCCTTTGTTTGTTTGTTTGTTTAGGTGCTCCCTTCAATTCTCCCCAGAACCACCAAACAAAACATATAACTAACAAATAAAGGGTTGGGAGCACTGAGCATTAAACATTCTCTAGGCAATTTAACATAAACTATCCAAAAAAATCCTACCAATTTGTAGGAGAAATGTGTATGGACAACAACATCTCCATTAAATCCTTTTTAAAAATTGTTTTAGGAATGATTTACAAAAAAAAAAATAGTTCTAGCATTTACATCTGTCATGAACACTGAAATAAGTCCTCTTAGGCTATTTCTAATAGCATTTCAATAATATAACATAATTATTTCTTATTTTGTTATTGAAATTCCAATGTTTGATATTGGAATAATTGAGAAAAATAATGAAAACTTCAAATTCTGTACTAGGTGACAGAGAAGTTATTCCCAACATAGCAGGAAGTTTGAAATATGCTTAAAAAATTAACTTCTCTGACTCTCTAGTTTGAAAAAATGAATACTACTAATAATAGTAGCTAACATTCATATAGCATTTACCATATACATGCATATGTATATTTGTGTGTATATATATGTGTGTGTGTGTGTGTGTTTCACTTCCTATACAGTGCCAAGCACTTAATAAATATCTCACTTAATCTTCATTACAATGCCCATTTTACAAATGACAAAACTGAGGCAGACTGGCCCAATACATTTCTGAGATCAGACTGGAACTCTGGTCTTCCTGATTCCAGGCCTGACTCACCTAGCTGTTTTCATATTTGATATTAGCAAGATGTATAAAAAATTTTTTTGACCCCAACAAAAAAATGTTGTGATTGAATCCAGTCTAATCTCATAAGCATTTACTAAGTGTCTGCAATATGTAATACTGTTAGGTGCTTAATATACAAAGAAAATTAAATTTAAAAATTTCTTGGCTTCATGGGGCTTTCATTTTACTCTGTGCCATGACAACTTGAGACCCTGAATCTTTTCCTATCCCTGTCTGCCTTCAATTTAATCGTACATATTTTTTCTTTTTCTTTTTAAAATTATGAACTTGATAGACATCAACAAGCATGATCATTTCCATATAAAAAGAAAAAGAAAAAAAGGATTGCGTATGAAACCATGGATCAATTATATACAGCTTGTTTTTATTTAAAATATATAAATTGAACAGTAATTCCAATAATGCCCTCCTTTTTTTGAACTTCCTTCTACTCTAAGCATTTTATAAATATTTTGTGAATGTTTTCTTTTTCCTTTCTTCTTCTTATTCCCCACCACCCTCTCAAATCTTCTCCCATCTAAGAAACACACAAAAAAAATGAGCACTTTTTCTTGAAATAAGGACCGTCAGGTCCAGATGTACACAAAGAACATATCTCATTCTGTAATTTTTTGTTAATGCCTCTGTCAAGAGGTTAGAGATTTGATTCGTCCTAGGCCTTCTGGAGTTGAGGTTGTTTATGGAATCGATCAGAATTCTTGTCTTTCAAAATTACTTCCCTTTACAATGTTGTTTTATAAGTTTTTTTTGTTTTTTGTTTTGCTGGTTCTACTTGCCTCATTCTTTTTCAATTCATATATGTTTCCCTGGCTTTCCCAAGAGTCTATCCCCTTTGTAATTTCTTTTAGTTCAGTGATATGCCATTTCATTGATACATGAAAATTTGCTTAGTGATACTTCATATGATGAATCCTTTATCTCCAAGTTTTTGGTACCACAAAAATTGCTGCTATAAATATTTTTGTGCATAGTCCTTTTTCTTCTCTTTGATTTTTTTTTGGGGGATGGGGAGGTCTGTAAACTTAGTTATGATATCATTGGGTCAAAAAGGAAAAACATTTCAGTAACATTTGAGACATAGTTCCATATTACTTTCCAGAATGGTTAGATGAATTCACAGTTTCATTACACGATTGAGTGTGGGTTTGTCCTTCTACAACCCTGACAACAACTGTCACTTTCATCTCTATCAATCTTATAGGCATAAGACAGAATTTTAGAGTTGTTTTATTTTGCATTTCTCTTCCTGTTAGTGATTTGAAACATTTTTCATATTTTTTACATTTATCTTTTCTAAGGCTCACCCATTCATATTCTTTAACCATTTATTTAAATGGTTCTTATTCATCTACATAAATACAATATATTGGCAGTAAATTTTTATTAGAGGAATTCACAATAAAGATTCCCCCCCCCCATTTAAATATTTCACTTCAAATTCTGACCATTGATTTTGTATGTGCAAAGACTTTTCAAGTATAATCAATCAAAATGATCCATTTTACATTCGATTGTGGTATATATGATGTGAAATATTGTCATAAAACAAATTTCTGTTGTCCTGCTTTCTAGTTTTCCCAGAATATTTTTTCCAAAAGAGTCTTTATCCCAGTAGTTGGAGTCTAAGGGTTTATTAAATATCATGCTACTATGTTCATTTGCTTTTTGATCTTCTGTATTTCACCTTTTGCACTAATCAACTTGTCAATTTTATTTTTGTTGTCTTTGTTCAGTTATTTCAGTCTTGTCTCTTCATGATCCCATTTGAAATTTTCTTGACAAAGATACTAGAGGAGTTTTCCATTTTCTTCTCTAGCTCATTTTACAAATGAAGAAACTGAAACAACTAGGATTAATTGAATTGTACTAGGTCACATAGCTAGTAAATGGCTGAGGCCAGATTTGAAGTGAGGTCTTCCTGATTCTAGACCTGGTGCTCTAGCCACTGCACACCTATTTTACTTAACCAATACCAAATTGTTTTGATGATTACTACTTTATAGTATAGTTGGAGATTTCATACTGTTAAGTATCCTCTCTCATTTTTTTATTATTTATTTTGAGATTTTCCTTTTATTTCTCCAGATCAATTCTGTCAATATTTTCGTTCTAGTTCTATAGAGTAACTTTTTAGTGGTTTGATTGGCATAGCACATAAAAATCAAATTCCTTTAGGAAGTGTTGTCATTTTATTACTTTGGAACAACTAGCCAGGAGCAATTAGAATTATTTTTGTAAAGAATATTTGGAACTATATTTATATAATTCCTGTGTGTATCTTGGTGGGTGGATTCCCAAATATTCATACATTCTACAATTATTTTGAATGGAATTCATCTTTTTATCTCTTCCTACTGGGTTCTGTTATGGAAAATTTTTATAAGATATATAGATAGATTTTTAATTTCTGATATTTTACTGATGTTATTATTTCAATTAAATTATTCTATTAAATTTCTAGGGTTTTCCAAGTAAACCATTATAATACCTAAAGAAAATTGATAATGCTGTTATTTCTTTGCCTATCTTTTTTCCTCCTTAATAAAATTTTCTTATTGCTATGGCTATATTTAGCTAACTAAGCAAATAACAGTGGTGACACTAGACATCTTTGCTTTATGCCTGATATCACAAAAAATGACTTTCAAAATTTCTCCATTATAGAAAATATTAGCTTTTGACTATAGGGAGATATTATTTACCATGTGGAGAAACCATGTTTATTCCTATGCTTTCATTATTTACCATAAAGGAATATTATACTTTATAAACTATGTATTGATATACATGTATTTTTTGTTATTAATATGATCTTTTGCATAGTTCTCATAGGTTAAAATACAGTATTTTGGGTATAAGGAAGAATTTCAAACAAAGTAAGGTGGATATTTATTAGGAAATGACTAAACAAATTATGTGACATAAATGTCATAGAATAGTGTTAAGCTATAATAAACAATGTATATGGAGAATTCAGATAAACATTGGAAGAATTCTATGAACTGGCAGAACAAACTGGAAAATACAAGTCAGAAAATAATAACACAATAATTATAAATATATAAACAGGAAGAACAAAAAAGAATGCTAGATAAATAGGATTAAGCTTGGCTCAGAAGAAAACTCAAGAAAATGCGCCTTCCTCCCTTTATCATAGAGAAGGGAGGCTACAGGAATGGAATATTGCACATGAATGGTGTGATAGTTGGTACTGCTTAGCTGAATTTTTTATTTTTGTTTTTTAATATGCTATAGGAAATGGTTCATTGGAGAGGGGGAAAGGATGGGGCATAATCAGAAATGAAACTTATGTAACAAAAATCATCAAAAGAACTAAAACAAACAAACAAAAAACAAAACAAAAAACTCCCATAGCTTCTTAACTCGACAAACAGATGTCTCATATGTTTGGATAAAGTCAATTTTTCAATGAATTGATCTGAAATTACATTAGAAACAGAAGAAATAACGTTTTATACATCCTAAAAGCAGAGACAAAAGCATCAGATCTGTACCCTATAAACAGATTCAATATGATAAGCAAAACTATCTTGCAATTTACAAAAAATAAATACAGCAACCCTCTTCCCCTCCAACCCACCCCCCAAAAAACCCCCCAGGATTCCTCATAAACAAAACTTGTCTTCCAGTTTACAAAAAATAAAGACAGGGAAAAAAAGGATTAAGATTTAAATGGTGAATGAGGGAAAAAATGTCAACTAGCAGTTTAAAAATGTTAATTACACTAATCTCTTTGAAGATTAGTAAAGCTGATAGAATTTCTGGCACTTAGAGATCTTCAAAGTCACAACAAAAAGGTCTTAAGCTTCTGGTATGAAAAAAAAATATCCACACAACCATCTAAGCTCCCCTTTTTAGAAATGCCAGGATTTCCCCAAATGTTAGTGTTCCCATCCTCCCCCACTGGAAATTTCCCTTACTGAGATTAATGAGCATGAAAATTAAATTAAAAAAGGCATTCAGTTTATCCAGTATGAGAGAACACACACACACACACACACACACACACACACACACACAGAGTCCTTTTTGGAGGAAATATCAGTTCTCACAAAATGCTATGTTTTCCACCTTTTTGGAAATTCTTCTTACTGAGTTTAATGAAGATGTCACACATCACAAAACCACCACAATTAATAAAGAATCACACCTATCGAAGCCTGTAAAATGTTTATCTACTACAGGCCCAAGTCTCCCTGTATATATGCAAGGCCACTATCAGCTATCAGATGTGCCAAACACAAAAACCATAAAAGGAGAAAAGAAGAAAATCATGGGATCTTTAGACTAGAAGGGCCTTTGTTGCTTTCAGTTGTGTCTGACTTTTCATGAATCAATGGGCCACAGCTATTCATGGGATTTTCTTGGCAAAGATATTGCAGTGATTTGCCATTTTCTTCTCTAACAGAGTGACTGGATCCTTTCTTGAGACAAGCAGAGGTTAAGTGACTTGTCCTAGGTCATACCGCTAGGAAGTTTTTTGAGGTCAGATCTGAACTCAGGCTTGTTTGCCTCTGGGTCTAGCACTCTAACCACTGAGCAACCTAGTTACCTCCTAGAGTATTTTAGAGATTGTGTGGTCCTGCTTCTTTGCCTGAACAAAGAGGACATTGAGATCTGAAAAGGTTGAGTGTTTTACCCAAGATTATATAGACTGTATTAAAAGTCAGGTCCTCTTGAGCTCAAATCCAACATTCTTCCTATTATACCATGCCTCTTGAGGGAAATAGTCATTTATTTGGGGACCATAAGCAACCATGAAAAAAAATTAAAAGTTAGATTTCTTGAAGGCAGAGCCAAGATGACAGCTTAATAGCAGCAAAATCAGAAATCACTCTGACAGTCCTTCCAACCAATCTTTAAAAAGAGCCTCAAAAAGACAGGAGGCAAAATCCAACAAGCAAGACAGAGTGAGGGGACTCTCCCACCAAACACAACTTGAAAGGTCAATAGAAAGAGTTGATTTTTCACAGGATAAGTGGGAACCAGAATCAAAACTACACTCAGAAAAATAGAGGGCTAACCATCCCCTCATCTATTGTACCAGGGTCCGAGACTGGGCAGAGGCCAACTTTGGGATCCCAGGACCAGGATACACCACCGCCAACACAGAATGACACACCCATCCCTTGAAGTCCTAGACCCTGGTACCAGTCCACAGTGAGGCCCAGAAATCCCCAGTGTTGGGCCCTTTCAAGCCTGCTCTGCTGTGGTGAAGATCTCTCCCCAGGGCAAAACAGCTCAGAGTACTGAGTCCTGCAAGCCAGCAGCAGAGGAGACAGAAGCAGCAGCATTCAGAACTCCCAGTCCACAGGCAAAAAAAAAAAAGGCTAGGAAAGTGAGCAAACAGGAAAAGAAACACCTAACTCTAGAAAATTTCTATGGAGACAAAGAACAAAGCAGAGAATCAATAAGGGATGGTGAAATCCAAGTAATCACATGTAAAACTTCAAAGAAAAATTGAAATTGGTCTCAAGCACTAGAAGAATTAAAAAAGGAATTAAAAATGGGAAGAAAAATGAGAAAGTAATGAAAGTAATGCAAAAAGAAAATAGCTTAAAAAACAAAATTGGTCAACTGGAAAAAGAGGTGCAAAAATCCAATGAAGAAAAGAGTTCCATGAAAAGTAGAATGGAGAGGATCAAAAGGTCATGGAAGAAATTAAATCTTTAAAAATTAGAATTGGGAAAATAGAAGATAATGACTTCATGAAATATCAAGAAATGATAAAACAAAATCAAAAGAATGAAAAATAATAGATTCAGAGAGACAATTTAAGTATTATTGGACTATCTGAAAGTCATGACCAAAAAAAAAAAAGCCTAGAAATCATATTACAAGAAGTTATCAAAGAAAATTGCCCTGATATTCTTGAACAAGAGAATAAAATAGAAATTGAAAGAGTCCACAGATCACCTCCTACAATAAATCCCCAAATGAAAAAAAGTTAAAGGTTATATAAAACCATATTTCAAAAGCTGGTATAGGGGTAGCTAGGTGACTCCATAGATAGATAGCCCGACCCAGAGACAGGAGGTCCTGAGTTCAAATCTGGCCCTTAGGCAAGTCACTTAAACCTCATTGCCTTGCCTTTACTGTTCTTTTGCCTTGGAACCAATACATAGTATTAATTCTAAGAAAGAAGATAGGCGTTTAAATTTTTAAAATTCATTTTATTATTGTTAAAATTGGTATTAACTGAGTATAACTAAAAGATCCACCTCCCCAAATATTTTCCCTATGATGAACTGCTTCTCATGTCTGAAATTCTGAAGATACACAGTATTGATTCCAAGATGGAAGGTAAAGATTAAAAAAAAAAAGAACTTGGGGGCATAAGGTGAAAAAGAGGTATGGTGTCATGGGGGAAAGGGAAAAGAAATCACTTCAGGTAGGGCACCAAGCTGGAAGACTGGGGGCCATATACAGGGCAGTGGAATTAGGGGAGGGACGGAGGTCAGTAATTTTGCCTAAGGTCATCTCTTGTGATATCTGCATTTTGTTATGAGAGACGGTTTTCCGGGATCTGTTTCTTGGCTCTAAATGTTTAAGTTGATCCCAAAGCCTTGGGAATAGCCACCATCTTGGCCAGTGCTGTCAGCCTGAGATAGACATCTGGACATGTTTCTCCAATTCAAGGACTAATAATAATGAAGGGTCGAAGGCAGCAAATGAAGTAGTACGGTGGTAAAAGCACAGGCTCTAGAGTCAGGAGACTTGGGTATCAGAGGACCTACCTGTGATCCTAGGTTTGCCTCAGTTTCCTCATCTGAAGAAGTGGGAGAAAGAAAGGCAAATCACTTTTGTATCTTTGCCAAGAAAACCCCAAACAGAGTCACAAAGTGTTGGACTTAATTGAAAATGATTGATGAAAATGGCTATCTATGATTCTGGTGATTGGTGATTCATTTTTACCTCCTTGGGCCTGAGGTTCTTCATCTATAAAAGGAGGGAATGGGTGAAATAGCTGAGGACTCCTCAAATTCTAGATTTATAAAACCCGAGCAGAGTATAAAGTTTTTGTTCCTTTGGCTGTGCCAGATCCAAGAGCTACTCTGAATTTGGCTTCTCTGAATTTATTCTTATATGATGTGATTCTTCCTTTGAATCAGAGAAATTATATGAATATAACAGAATGGCTGATGAATTAACCATCCAAAAGTCAGGAGGAAAAAAAAAACTACCCCAAGATTTCATGAGAGCCTAGAAAGTCTCCAAACCAGTTTCCAAATATGCCTTTTAACTAAGTCAATTAATTCTCCAGAGCATTCATTCCATGTCCATTCATCAAGAGACACAGAAAAAAATATCAAGGAAACCCAGCCATGTTATCATTGCTCCAGACATCATAAGTTTTTAATTTCCTGATTTTTATTAACTTAAAATTTCTCAATCTTAGTCTTGTTATTACAAACACAAGCTAAGGTTCCATCTTAATGTTTGCTCTTATTCTTTTCTCCAAAAAAAATGGTAAAGAAAAATATATGGAAGGATCACTTGGTCACTCCTTAAAGTTGAAAGTGATGATGGCGTCATCATTTTAAGAGTCTTTATTTTTGCATGTTCTGATATTTTCAAGTCAAGATTAAAATTAAAACTGGATTTCTATAGGCTCTCACTTTTGAAATACACACATAACAAATAAGCCTCATTTTTCTTATTACAATTACTCCAAACATGATACCTACCATCTACTGCTAATGCCCTCAAGCTAGCCAATTGATTTTCCAGTCTCTTAATGTCTGAATTGGGGGGGGGCACCTTTTATTTAATTAAAAATTAAAATCCAGATGTCCTGGAGTCATGTTCTCAGTGAGTTTCATGGTCCCAGAAAGTGTGTCATACCCTCCCCCACCACAATAAATGTAGCAAGCAACAGCAGAATGGCTCTCCTCAGCAACTAATTTCATTTTCACACACAAAAAAAATGGAAAATTTTTATTTTCAGATGTTTCTGTGGGTAAAACAGATTATGCCCTCAGTTTTGATTTTGTTCCCTGGGGACTGGCAGTGTTGGGGTGGTGAATTGTTAGTTTCATTTGGTGAGTTGCACAAGTGGATTAGGGGCGATGGCAGGGACATGAAAGCAAGTGAAAAAAAGGCAAGGTTTTAAAGGTGAATCTACTTAAGCATTCATAGCACTTCTTCTGCAAAAAAACATTCTTTCCTTTGTGATGTTCAGTTCTGAGTCTCATATTTCCCCTCTTATTCTACCCTAATCCTCAGCATATTGCCTTAAGGTCTGTTTAGGGACAATTTGTTCCTAGGTCAGGAATGATTTTTTTTTTTCATGACCATTTCTCTAGCATTAATAACTAAAATAGTTGCATCACACCTGCATCCAGGGCAAGATGGTGCTCTATCCCAAAGGGACTGGATGATCCATTCTGGAAGGCCAGTGGGCAAGCAACGAAATACAAGTAGTTTATGAAAAACTAAGATGCATTCCAAAATAGAGGAAGGGTTAATTCATTAAAGATTTTTTACTTAATATTTCCTTAAGTCTATTGCCTCATTTCATTTGTCCCTTTTTGATAGCTGCCAATTGGCCTAACTATGTGACGTGAATATGGGATTAACTCCCCCCCTCCCCATTTTTAGATTCAATCATGAGAAGCATATACACCCCACTTATCCTTAAGTATGGGGAGGTCTGTGACTCACATGTGTGAAAGTGGGTGACAAATCAGAAACCACTGACTGCCCCCTGGGCAGTTCTAAGAAAATTTATAGACTATAATTTGTACACGTAAAGTGGGAGGAAGGCACAGGAAGTGACAAAAAGAATGGTTTTTAAAAGTGGCAAGAACTTCCTGTGAGGCTGTCTTGTGCCTTCAACTTGACCCTGAAGGAGCTTAGGAACCTCGGACTACTCTTGAATTTTCTATTAGAACTACCACATGGGTGAGTGAAAAAGACTGACCCTTTTTCCTGCCTTTCTGGAGGTACTAGTCTCTGGACAGGCCCCTTGTCTTAGAGAAGGCCTTGTGTCTAAAACCCTTGCTTAATTTACCTCTGGTCCTCCTTTGCTGAGGCCTCTTAAGTCCTGCCTGGTTTGGACCAGGCCAGAGTAAATATCTATTCTCTATGATTTTCTTACTTTCATCCTTTCACCTTTTGTAAATATATTACCATAAAAAATAATTTGGAATTGAGTAATAATTTCTGGTGACCACATTCTTAAATATCTTATCCAACCCTTTAATTTTAACCTCTTACATTCTGGTCCTTACAATGAACACAATAACATTTTTCTTAAAGTTTACTGCGTTCTCATTGACCAGAATCACAGTTTTGGTTTTACCAGTGAGAACCAATGGAAAGGGACTTTAGGATTCTTTATATGTGGTCTCAAAAAAAAATCTCATCACAAAAGACAACCAGAGATACCTCAGCTTCTTATAGGAATCTTCTGTGAAGTGTAAGGATGATGATGATAATGATTTTTAAACCCTTTTCCTGTCTGTGTAGCAACTCTAAGACAGAAGGCAAGGGCTAGGCAAATGGGCTTAAGTAGTTTATCCAGGGTCACATGGCTAGGAAATATCTGAGGACAGATTTGAATCAAGGTCCTCCTGACTACAGGCCTAGCACTCTATCCATTGGGTCATCTAACTGCCCCCAAAGTGTAATTATTATTAATAGTCAAGTGGTCATGGAATAATTTCTAAAACATAAAAAAATAAGTATCTAAATTTGTCTTAAATCTAAATTTAGTTAGGAAAGGCAAGGTTTCCTCAACAAAAAGTAAATTCTCTGTGCAGGGAGAATGGAAATTCAATTTTCTCTTCTTTAAAAAAAATTTTCATTGGGGGTGGAGCCAAGATGGTGGCTTAGTAGTAGTGAAACCTGAAACCTCTCTGACAATCTTTCCAAGCCAATCTTCAAAAGGGTCTCAGAACAACAAGTCAAAAACCAATAGCAAGAAGGTGTGAGGGGGCTCTTCCACCAAACACAACTTATACAACTTGAAAGGTAGGCAGAAAGAATTGCTTTTCATAGGATAAATGGGAACTTGAAGCAAAACTACACACAGAGGAATACAGGGCTGGCCATTCCCCCACCTGTTGTACCAGGATCTGAGACTGGGGAGAGGCCAACTTTGGGATCCCAGGACCAGGATACACCACCAACAACACAGAACCTTACACCCATCCCTTGAAGTCCCAGGTGCTGGCACCAGCCCAAAGTGAGGACCAAAAGACCTGAGCATTTGGCCTTTTCAAGCCTGCTCTGCTGTGGTGAAGACCTAGCCCCAGGGTAAAGCAGAGGGCTGAGCCCTGCAAGCCATTAGCAGGGGAGACAGAATCAGCATTCAGGTCTCCCAGTCCAGAGGGGGGAAAATGGCTGGGAAAATGAGCAGACAGCAAAAGAAAGTCCTAACCCTAGAAAATTTCTAGGGCAACAAACAGCAAAGCAGAGAATCAATAGGGGATGGTGAGATCTAAGCAACCACATGTAAAATTACAAAGAAAAATAGAAATTAGTCTCAAGCACTAGACGAATTCAGAAAGGAATTAAAAAATCAAATAAGACAGGTTGTATAAAAATGGGAAAAAGAAATAAAAACAATGCAAAAAGAAAATAACAGATTAAAAAGCAAAACTGGTCAACTGGAAAAAGGAGACACAAAAATCCAATGATGAAAAGAGCTCCATGAAAAGTAAAATGGACCAAATGGAAAAGGATCAAAAAGTCATGGGAGAAATTCAGTTTTTTAAAATTAGAATTGGGCAAATAGAAGCTAATGACTTCACAAAACATCAAGAAATAATAAAACAAAATCAAAAGAATGAAAAACTAGAAGAAAATATGAAATATCCCACTGAAAAAACAAAACCAAATGAAACAACTGACCTGGAAAATAGATCCAGGAGAGACAATTTAGGAATTATTAGACTACCTGAATGTCATGACCAAAACAAAAAATCTTAAATAAGAAATTATCCATGAAGACTGCCTTGATATTGTTGAACAAAAGGGTAAATAGAAATTGAAAGAATCCACAGATCACTTCCTGCAATAAATCCCCAAATGACAACTTCCAGGAATGTTGTAGCTAAGTTCAAATGCACCCAGAATAAGAAGAAAATACTGCAAGCAGTCAGAAAGAAATGATTCAGATATGATAGAGCTCCAATAAGGAGTTCATATCATCTGGCAGCTTCCACATTGAAGGACTGGAAGGCTTTGAATATGATGTTCTAGAAGGCAAGGGGACTGGGTTTATAACGAAGGATCAATTACCCATCAAAATTTACTATATTATTTTAGGGGAAAGTATGGTCATTTAATAAAATAGAAGGTTTCCAAGTGTTCCTGAAGAAAATTCTAGACTTAAATAGAAAATATGATGACCAAATACAAAATTCAAGAGAAGCATAAAAAGGTAAATAAGAAAGATAAAAAATTTAAGGGCTTCAATAAGGTCAAATTCTCTCCCTCCCTCCTATCCCTCCTCCATTTATTGAGAAGGCAAGCAACATGACACTAATTACAATGTGAAATCATACAAAACACATGTCCATTTTAGTCATTTTGTAAAAAGAAAAAAGTGAGAAAAATAAATTGACAAAAATTATATTTCAATCAGTACTCAGAGTACCATCAGGTCTTTCTCTGGAAGTGGTTAGCATTTTTTATCATGAGAGCTTTGGAATTCTTGAACACTGTAGCTATGTCTTTCACAGTTGTTCATCATTACAATTTGCTATTACTATGTACAAATATTCTTCTTGTTCTGCTCATTTTACTCTGCATCAGTTCACATGAGTTTTCCCAGGTTTTTCTGAAACTATTCTCCTCATGCTTTCTTAAAGCACAATAATGTTCCATCATTTATCAGAACCAAAACTTGAGCTCAAGTCATCTTGTCTTCAATTCTGATCTTCTATCCACCATGGAAACATCTTTAAGAACTGAGTACTGGGGGGCAGATGGGTGGCTCAGTGGATTCAGAGCCAGGACTAGAGATGGGAGGTCCTAGGTTCAAATCTGGCCTCAGACACTTCCCAGCTGTGTGACTGTGGGTAAGTTACTTGACCCCCATTGCCTAGCCCTTACCGCTCTTCTATTGATTCCAAGACAGAAGGTAAGGGTTTAAAAAAGAAGAAAAAAAAAACCAAACCCGAGTACTGGATATTGTAAAGTAATGTTGACAGACATCATTAATCTTCTACACACCAACTTCAATCTGCAGCAAATCTGCAATGATCTGCTACAAAACATCATTTTTGTCCAGTTAGTCATTCAAAACCCTCAATGGCTCCTTAATGCTTGCAGGATAACAACCACATTCAAGGTTCTCCATAAGTTGCCCATAACTTATCTTCCCAATCAAATCTGCCATTCTTTCTTGATATACTTACTCTTGAGTCCCTCCACTCATTGTTTCATTTTTCACCACCCCTTCCCCACATACCCTACTTAATTCCTCCTCTATGTCTTTATATATTCTGTTTCCTAATCCCACAACACTCTCACCTTCACCCTCAGCAACTGAACTTTTAAGACTCCTCATCCCTTTAAAGGGAAGTTAGATGGTTCAGTGGATAGAGTGCTGAGCCTGGAGTCAAGAAGCCCTGAAATCAAATCTTGTCTCAGATGCTTACTGGTTGTGCATGAACAACTTGTCACTATACCTCTGTCTGCCTTAATCCACTAGAGAAGGAAATGGCAAACCATTCTGATATCTTTGCCCAAAAAACCTCATGGACATGCTCCACAGTGCCACAAAGAGTTGGATATGACCGAATGCCTGCACAACTTCCCTTTAAAAGTTTTTTCTGACCACAGTATTCTTTCCCTTTTTCTTTTACCTTCTTTCAAATTTTATTCACTGTACCATTCCTTTGATACCTCATATATTTTGATATGATGCATGTTATCTGTGTACTTATTCTCTCTGCCAGTGCTGATGGCAAGCAATCTTTCCATGCCTTTTTATCTTGTGCTGTTTTAACTCATGTCTCTTCAATATATAGAAGGAGTCCCTCTGCTTCTTTTAACATCTTGGTGGGATGGAGGAACTAATGTAGTTACCTAGGATTTCCATTTGTTGTCTTGGAAAAAATCATATTAAGTGTCAAAGTCTAGATACCTCAAACCTGAACCTTCTAATAGTTTGTGTGGGATTTAAATTAATATCAATAACTCCAAGTATTATATTTTATAAAGTTTATTAGTAAATCACTTGAAGTAGAAAGAAAATAAACTAAAAGAAATAGAAGCTTCAACTTAATCATTAACAAAAATAAACCATGTGAGTAAAACTTTCCAACCTCTCACCTCACACCACTTCCACACAGCACTATCAGGAGAAGAGAGGGAGAGAGGCGGGGTTACACAAAGCTTATATCCTTCCTACATCAGCATGTAACATGAGAAGGAAAATGGGATGCTGGGAAATGAAGTCCAAAGGAGCAGGTTCTAATTACATATCTGTCTTCATCAAAAGACTTTACTGTTACTTGGCCTAGACTCATTCCATGATGTTTTGCATAATCTCACTCCCTCTTACTTTCCTTACAATATCAATGTGATATTGAACCAGAGAATGATAAAAAACAAATGCCTAATCCAACTCCATATGTTTATTCCCTCTTTCCCTTCTAATTCAGCAATACTCTCCCCTTTTCTTTTCTTTCCCTTTCTCTAGCTCCCTTTCTCTCCCTCTCCATTCCTCCCTCCCTCTCTCTCTTTCTCTCTCCCTCCCTTTCTCTCCCTCTCCATTTCTCTGTCTCTGTCTGTCTGTCTGTCTGTCTCTCTCTCTCTCTCTCTCTCACACACACACACACACACACATACACTCTAAGGCCTGTGCCTATCACTGTGCCTTCTATAACATCTTCACTAAATTCTCTTGCTCCTTCCATCTTCTAACACTCACTGAGACCTGGCTCCCTTGATGTCACCCTACATCCCTGGCCATCCTTTTCAGCACTGGATGTTCTTTAACTCATACTCTGTGACTCACTGATTGTGTGGGTGGTGGAGAGTGGGAAACCATAGCCCTGGATCTTACTTCTGACATCCAAATCCTTTAGCTCCTACTCATATGTTACTGAACACAATTGGAGAAAATCATGAAACCTTGTTGAGTGGGTTCACAACACATTTATGGCAACTAATTTCATTGACATCCTCACTTCTCACACCATGAAGACAGTCCTATGAATCCTCCCTAAATGATTCCCTAGTCCACTCAGAACAGACTGTTCTAAATGTTTTCTTCTCCCTTCCATCTCATTCAACATCCTTCTTCTCCTAAGCTTAAGACCCCTCCTTATACTTTAACCAAAAACAAAAACAAAAAACAAAAAAACCCAAGACCATTTGTCAAGGACTCCCTCTTCTCTCTTCTTCCTCGTTTGATATATCACTCTGAAGTCAAACCCCTTTGCACAAAGCAGTTGATCCCAACCACTCATATTTCCCCCCCAGTAAATTGTTCCCACTATCATCTCTATTCTCCTCTAATCTTTAATCTCTCCCTAGTTACTAGTTCCTTACCTTTTGTCTATAAACATCCTTGTCTATCAAATCCTTAAAAACAAAACAAAACAAAACAAACCTTCCCTAGGTCCCTCCATGACACTTAGGATGATGTTCTTTTTCCTAATTTGCTTAATGTTAGTTAATTTTAATTTAATTAATCTAAATTTAATTAATTAAATTAAAATTTTAACTTATTTAATAAAATTAATTAATTTTAATTAATCCCTATAGAAAAGTCAGATGAGTTATACCCAATCCCTGACTCCTATTGTCCATAAATTTATTGGAATATGTGTTAAATAATCTCCCGAGTACACAATGACTTAAATTGCAAGTAAGTGGGATTCTGATTAAAAGCTCCATTAGAATTATTTTTTGTATATTCATATACTCCTTGAATACTGCAAATATTTCCTTACACATAACAAATGTTGATCTTTTTGCAGTTGAATTTGTTTTTAAACTTTCTTTTAGTTTCCATGCACACCTGAATTCCAAAACACATTTCCATTGAACATGTCTTCTATTCAATTGTCTGAGCTTTCATCCATAGTGAAAGAGTTATAACTTTTTTGTTTGTTGTTCTTTATATCCCCTCAGTAATTAATACTTGGATATCTGGCCTGAGTAAACATAAGTTATAGCCAAATGGGACCCAATGTGGTGAGGGTGGAGGAGGAAAGGAAATGGGAAAAAAAGCTTTTTGAAGGAATTGTTCACTAGACTTTTGGTCAATGTTTAATATGTTACTGGCATCAAAACAGACTGGTAACAAATACTTCTAACTAGAAAGAAAGGATCACACGCGAGTTGTTGACTGAACATTATAAATGACTAGCTCATAAATAAAGATTATCACATTATCAGATTAAGAATTTAATATACTACAACAAGTATTACATTCATTCTGCCAGATGGAATATTTTGTTTTCAATAAGATCAACACAAGGCTGAATAAATTCAGTGCCCAAGTTTTTGGGCATCTAAAATCAACTAAATTCCAGGATCTTTCATTTTGGTGGGATGAAAAGGTGGATCTCTATTGAACTTCCATGTGGATAACTACAAATGAGGAACTTTAGGACTTAGAATGAGTCTTTTCCAGCTTGGAATTTCCCCACCCCTCAGTTGCCTTCATTGTGCCCTTCCTACCATCCTAAACAAAAGCTAAATCATCAGATAAGAATCTTCTGTAGTCCTAAAGGGTCAAAAGTGTGTAGAATGGAGACAAAGCTATGGTCACATTATCTTGCTCAAACAAGACCTCTAATTACAAACTCTGGGTTCACTGGCTTTCCTCAACCCTGCTCTACCTCCTGGCTTTCCTGGCTTCCTGAAAGTTGCAGCTAACGTCCTACCATCTGCAAGAAGCTTTCCCCAATTCTCTTTCATCTTAGTGCCTTCCCTCTGAGATTACCTCCATTTATCATAAAGATAGATAAATAGATGGATAGGCTGATAAATGATAGATATCTTAGTACTTTCCCTCTGAGACTACCCTTATTTATCATATTATATAGATATACATATATATTCAAAATGAACATAGCCCCATTGGACTCTGAGTTCCTGGAGAGCAAGAACCTCTTTTTTCTATCTCCAGCACTTAGTACAGTGCCTGGCACAGAGCAGGCACTAAATAAATTCTAGATCACTGACCAGCTTTCTCCATTAACATTTGTATAATTTGCCTTAGTTAACAGTATCAGCTATTAGAGAAAAGGAATTCTTATTCGCTAATTGATCAACAGAACCCATTGAGGCTCCTTGAATAAGGCAAACTTGAAACATTTTTGAGTGATGCTGTATGAACCCTGTAGAGCTCTCTTTCCATAGAAGACTATCTTTCCAAAAGGTATACTTCAAGACAGCTTTGATGCTAAATTTTTCTTTTATTGATGATAACTCAATCCACTTTAATGGGTTGGAGAACTCTCATTGTTAAGTTGATTTAGCCATTTAAATTTCTTGCCTTGTACATTAAGCTAGGAAAGCGACATTGAATGTGTTCCAGTGAAAATGGACATAAAGGGTAGTGGGAAACTAAGCTTTGTTTAGGAGGTAATTAGAAGTGATTGAATATTTTTGGTCAATGAAGTAAAATTCAGGTTTGTGCTTAAGAAGATTAATCGAGAGCAAATATATAATTGATAAGTTAGAAAAAGCAGAAGTTGGAAGAGGGGAAAGAGAGACACTATTGCAATAATCCAGGTCAAAGTTGAATAAGAAAGGAAAGGATGGATTCCAAAACCAAAGTAAAGGAAAAACGAATGGTTCTTGATGATTTCAGCAAGCCCACATCTCTACTAATGCAGAGAACTTAAACTTAGACAGCAGAAAAAGAAGAAACTATAAAACTATTTATCTTCTTTCTTCCTTTTGTTTCCTCCCCCTTTTTTTAGGGATGACTTTTTGACTTTACATCATACTAACTGATAGATGTTGGTCCATCCCTACACATGCACACACGACCCCCACATTAAACACTGACTTTTAGCAAAAGAAAACCAACTGACACAGTATGTGTGAAAAGCTCTCCAAGACTCTGCATTCTTAGACTCCCACTGCATTAATATGGTTTAAATACAAGTAATGAATATTAATTAGCATTTTATGGGAGCAGCCAGGTAGCACAGTGGATCGAACCCTGGGCCTCAAGTCAGGAAGATGGGTCTTTCTGAGTTCAAATCTGGCCTCAGACACTTATTAGCCGTGGGACCCTGGGCAAGTCACTTAACTCTGACTTAGTTTCCTCATCTGTAAAATGAACTAGAGAAGGAAATGGCAAACTACTCCAGGATTCACGAAATCCTAAGTGAAGTCACAAAGAGTGTAACAAAATTGAAAAATGATTGAACAACAATAAATATGAGTCTTGAATGTGTCTTGGTAGGTAAAGTTCCAAGTATGCATATGTAATTATTTTGAATGGAATTTCTCTTATTTCCTACTTTTTGTTAGTATTACATAGAAATGTCATTGATATTTGCAAAATTGTGTTTTATCCTACTAGTTTACAGAAGCTAATTTCTGTGTAGTAGATAGACAGCATTTACTATCTACAGCATTCCTATCTATTATCTACTAGTTAGCGAGAATTGAATTCAAATCCTACTGCTGACATAAACTAGTTTTGGGTCCTTCTGAGGCAAGTCATTTAGCCTCTTAGTTCTCAGAGGTAATTCTCTAAGACTAAAACCTGCAAAGTACTAAGCTGCATTTCTTTACCTTCCCTATACTAAGGAAATCAAAGGTTCATATTTCAATTTCCCCTTTCCTAAGGTATCTGGAATCATTTTTCTTCTAGCATTTAAGTTTTATCTTGGCTACCTGCAATATTTGTTGTTTGACATTAAGTTCTAAAATTTGTCTACATAATTTTTGGTGAGTTAAACATAGGGCTTCTTTGTGTAGTGTTTTATAGATTCTATTTAACTGCACTTTGTCATTTGCTCCCAATACCTATGAGCTTCCCCTAAGATTTTTGGAACTATAGCCGTCCATATTACTTATAGTATGTTTTCCTGTGAGATTATCTCTTTGCACTCTATTTTCAAGTTCAGTATTGGTTTCTAGGGCACCTTTGGTCTTCCTCTACTATCTTTTGATTTTAATTATTTTATTATATACAACATATCAATTACATTAATTATTAATATATAATTAATTATTAATGTATTATTAATAATAAATATCAATATAACAATAACATATTAATATATGTTAGTTTTCCTTTTGCCTTTCTCTTTTTATCTTTTAATTTTGTTGCTCTTTTCTCCTCCCAGAGGATCTATCATTTTGGGGAATATCTCTGCTTCTTGTTCTAAATTTTTCATTATTTTTAAATTCCTTCCTTGACAGCCCTTTTTTTTTTAACCCTTGACGTCTCCACTTATTTCATTTATCTTTTAAAAATTTTTAAATTGTGCTTTGGAACCATTTTGGAAGTGCTGGGATCCACTTCATTGCCAATAGAATGGGAAGAGGAGGGAGCACCAATTGTCTCACTCTCTTTTGAGGATTTTTTTCTTTTGTTCACTAAAAGTTAACTGTGTTAGTTTGTTTTCTAGATATTTTTTCCCCTCATTTTTCTTCCTCCAATTTTTGTCAATTTTCTAAAACGTCTTTCCTGTAATTAAGCTCTTACTGGAATTATTATCCCTACTGTACTAGTCAGAACTGAAATGAGTCTATTGTGCCTCTCCCCATCTACTGATGTATGTTCTCTGGTCTCTCCAAAGAACTCAAGGTATGTAACTACTAAACTATTAGGGTAACTATATGACTCAAATGGGCAGCTCACTGGCACAGTGGATAGAGTGCCAGGCCTGGAGTTCAAATCTGGCCTCAGATATTTTCTAGCTGTGTGACCTTGGGCTTATCACGTCACCCCATCTGCCTCAGTTTCCTCATTTGTAAAATGAACTGGAGAAGGAAATAATACACTACTCCACTGTCTTTGCCAAGAAAAATGCCAAATGGTGTCAGGAAGAGTTGGATGCAACGGCAATAACTGGAAACCAAATACGACTTGAGGCCACAAGCTGATCCTAAGATTTTCTATTTTCTCTCCCAAGTCCAATACATCTGAGGCTTTCCACCTGACATCCTTCAAGTGGCCTCCACTGCAAGAGCTCCTTTTCAGTGATTTCTCAGGCCAATACTGTGGAGACATTCATTGGTTTCTAGCCTTCTCTTTTGCCTTGACCAATGGTAGCCATGGTTCTTGGTCCTGGACTACCTCATCTTGTTTCTGGTTCTCAGTTCTATCTTGACAACTTGACCAGTTCCCTGGCTCTTTTTTTAAAAATCCTTATCTTCTGTTTTAGAATTAATACAAATACTGGTTCCTTGGCAGAAGAGCAGTAAGAATTAGACAATGGGAGCAAAATGACATGCCCAGGGTCACACAGCTAGGAAGTATCCAAGACCAAATTTGAACCTAAGCCCTCCTGACTCCAGACTTGGCACTATAACCATTGGGCCACCCACGCTGTCCACTCCCTAGGTCTTTTCCCAATTTATACTCCTGGTCTTTGATTTCTTACATATTAAATGGTATTTATACCACCGACCTAGAGTCTAGCAGAAGGTATATCCATCGTGGTCAATGACATCAAGCTTAGTCTTCAGGAAATGATCTGTTACTATCTGAAAAGTTCATAAAAATTGCTAAAAGAGTTATTTTCTGGTGGTCAGACTTCTGTTGAGGAGGCTCTCTGTCCTTACTTTGTTTGTCTGTATCTGATTTTGACTCCTTTTTTTTTTAAGCACAGAAACTTTCAGGTTTACTTCTCTAAAAAGAGATGCAAAGCTTGTCCCCAGAACCGAAATCCTTTCTAGCTTGGCAGAAACTTCCCAAACCTCTATAATCCTGGCCCTGCCTTTGAGAACCTCCATGTCTAGTGTTCTTAACTTTTTTGGGTCACAGACCCTTTTGGCAGTCTGATAAAGCCTATGGGCTTTCCACGATAATGTTTTTAAATGCCTAAAATAAAATACACAGGATTACAATGGCAACTGTTTATAATGAAATACAGCTATCAAAATACAAGGTATCCCCAAAGTCTTATTCAGTTTTAAGTTTTAATAGCTATGAAAGCTATTCATTAAGGCTATTAAACTCTACCATAGCTATTAAGGCTTTAAAATGAACTGAGACTTTTGGGACAATCTGTATTTTTTTTTAAAAAGGTTAACAATCCAAGGTTAAAAATCACTGCTCTGTTGCATAAAACTTCAGCTTAGAGAAGACATGGTGATGGAGATAGATAATCAAAAAGAAAGGGGGTAGCTATATAGCTCAGTGGATGAAGAGGCAGATTTGGAAATGGGAGGTCCTAGGTTCAAATCTGGCCTCAGATACTTCCCAGCTGTGTGACCCTGGGCAAGTCACTTGACCCCCATTGTCTAAGTCCTTACTGCTCTTCTGCCTTAGAACCAATACATGGTATCAATTCTAAGATGGAAGGTAAGGGTTAAAAAAAAAAAGGAAAGAGGCAGCTGGGTAGCTCAGTGGATAAAGAGCTAGGCTTGGAGACAGGAGATCCTGGATTCAATCTCTGGCCTCAGAAACTTCCTAGCTATGTGACCCTGGGCAAGTCACTTAACCCCTATTGCCTAGCCCTTACCACTCTTCTGCCTTAGAACCAATAAACAGTATTTATTCTAAGATGAAAGATAAGGGTTTAAGAAAAAAAAAAGGAAGAAAGGAGAGACATATATGTATGAGTTTTTATGTAAATATGCACACACACATATATATTTTAAATATGTCTAGAGATATCAAAATGTGGGGGAAGGGGAGGGATCAGAAAGAATCTTTCCTCATATTTGCCATCAAGCCTTTTACTCAATGCAGGAGACTTCTTTTGAATTCAAATATGATTCCTTCCTCTTGAGCAATAAGTAACCTAGTAACATAAATCCCTAACATGAAGAGTTTTGGCAATAAAAACAGACTGCTAATTCTACTTAAAAGGCATCATAACCTTGCCAGTGTTGTCGTAAAATGAGGTAATGTCCATGAAGCTTAATGAGCCTTTCTTTGAAATTGTACATTATTTACCACCAGCTCACATGAACTTGCTGCATAATCTCACCTTTTCTAAAATGTGTTACTTCAATTTCAATGGTACAATTATGAAACCTTTTTTAATGTTTAAAAAATGAATCCCACATGTTCTTATTTTTTTGCATGTCCTACAATTTCAGTCTGTTTTCCACATTCCCAGAAAAATTAGGAGATAAGCACATTTCTTGTTTTCAAGGTATACTACTTTAGAAATACTCTAGAGTTTGATTTATACGGGTAAACATTTTTTCATGGAAGTCAAAATGTGAAACTCAAGAAAATGTTCTATTAAAGAATTTGTTATTCTGGTTAGAAAAGGATTGCCTGCTTCTTAAAAACTAACAGTTTTCTGTTTACATAGCTGGCTATGAATGTCCCTCCTGGTGAGATTCCTGTTCTTTTCCATACTGAACATAACCTTTGCAGGTGTGGAGCCTAAACCAAACTTCAAAGGTAGCCAACCCTGCAAGGAAAAGCAATATGCCTCTATCTTCCCTTCTGTTCCTGGGCATAGGCTTCTCCCCACTCCTGGAGGCACTCTCAGCTCAGCTCAGCTCTTTAGAGCCTTCTCTTCCTTCCCGTCTGAGCTCGGGTGTTCCCTTCTTTGTGAGGTCTCATCTAATCCTGCTTTCCCCCTCAGCAGAGACTATTCTCTCCCTTCTCACATTTTTCTTGAGTATTTAGACTGGATTTCTCATTTGCCTCCATCGCATTCAACTTATACAGAAACCCCTCTACTCAATTTGTAATTCCTCAGAGGCAGGAGCTAGGCCATTTTTCATCATAGAATCCATAATACCTATCAAATTATCTTGCGTGATTTATTTATTTATTATTTATTTATATATAATTTATTATAATTAAAAATTTAAGTTCCTTACCACCTCTTCAACTTTAAAATCTTCTCTTCTTCCATTTATGCCACAAAGAACAAGAAAGAGGACCAAAAAAAATTATAATATTTGTGACTTCTGAATGTGTAGGCATCAAAGTATTTTCCACTTGTCTGTGATTTTATTTCATTTTTCCAGATGGAGTCCACTAATTGTCATAAGGATAGTACTAACCACCATAACTGTATAACCACTGTATTCCGTCCTTGTCAGAGCTCATCTAGAATGTTGGGCTCAATTCCGGGCGCCATGGTTTTAAAAAGAACATTGGACTCTACTCAGAGGGCAACCAAGATGGTGCAGGCTCTTGGTCTCTCCTGTGTGAGGATATGGGATGCAGGATGTTCAGCCTTGAGAAGCATGGGGATGGGTGGGAGGATCACGATACTATGGTGGTCCGTATTTCAAGATCTCAAAGCATTGCTATAGGAATACTGGGGTTAAAAGATGGGTCTCGAAACACTCGAAACACTCGAAACCCAATCTTTGAAGATGTGGAGTCCAAACTAACTTCAAAGATAGCTTGGAAGGTAAGGCAATCCAGAGTTTTCCCTGACTTTTATGGAATTCTGGGCCCAACTTATCCACATTCATTCTCCATACTTACTATTTGTCCAAGATATACATATGAATAGATCAACTTTTTTAAGTTGTCCATCCAGCTGCATTTCATAGTCTAGACAATGGGCAATCACAGACTTTGGGAGTTGGAAAGGACTCCAATGGCACTCTAGTCTTAATCATACACAACTCATATGATAAGTGAACGTCAAACCTGTTTGAAAAATTACAGTAAGGGTCAACTCACCACCTCTAAAGCCAATCCCATTTTTGAGTACCGAACGCCATAATATACCCCTGAGTCTTCTCTTGTCTTTTTCTTCTCTCTCTTTTTTAAAACCCTCAACTTCCATCTTAGAATCAATGCTAAGTATTGGTCCCAACACAGAAGAGTTGTACGGGCTAGGCCATTGGGATTAAGTGACTTGCCCAGGGTCACACATCTAAAGGGTGTCTGAGGCCAGACCTGAACCCAAGACTTCCCATCTCTAGGCCTGGCTAGCTTCCCCTGAGCTTTCTCTTTTCCAGATGAAATATACCCAGTTTCTTCCACTATTCCTCATTTATGACAAGGTCTTGAGGCTCTTCACCATCAAGGTTTCCTAGTACTCTTCTCAATTCTCTCTAGCCTGCTAATGCCCTTAAACTGAATTAAAAACAGTATTTCCATACTGGAATCTTTTCTAGTATGCAAGTCATTCAGAACTTATATGTTCCTGGCTCAAAAGTCACCTTCATGTCATGATGAGGCACTAGAGTAGACCAGCATTTGGGAAAAACTAATAATATGATAAAATAATTATTATAATTATATGTAATACATTATAACATGTAATAGAAATATATTTCTATATATTATTATTTTAATATAATTATATGAGATATATTAATATATTTTATTTATTGATTGATAAATATATAACAAATAAAATATGAATGATAATATGAATATGGGTATAAAAATATAAAAAAAATAGAACAATTATCCCATATGGATTCAGTCCTTTTTAACTTCTCCAAATTTTTTTTATTGTGGTTATTTCTCATTTATCAAATCATGAGGATTCATTCATGTGTAACACAGAGGCAGATTTATAAACTATGATGCCTCAGTACTACTGTTGACTTGTTCCCAAAATGTTGGCAGAATTTTGAATAACAGGTGCCCATAGTTCCTGCGGAGTAACTAGGAGAGAGCCTCATTTATTCAAGGGATTAAATATTGAAGAAGTTAGCCTCTACTTCCTGTGACTACACCAAACTTTTAGTCCTTTGCTACCTTCCAAGTCCATAGCTAATGCAGTATATATTTATGTACATATCACAGCTCGGTGGAGAAAGCCCTCATTCAGAACGTCCTAATGGCCGATCTTCACCAGGACCTGTGCTATTATCCCATTCCCATCACACAGTGTAGATTTTAGAGTTTCAAAGTCCTCTCTGTAATCAGTACTAATGAGAATTCCTTTCCTCCTTCAAAGAAGTAGAAGAGCCACAATGGTGGACTAGAAATACTTTGAATGGCACTTTCCTTCTCTGGATCTTAATATCCTCATCAAAAAAAAAAAAAACCAGGATGAGAATAGGGAAGGAGTAAAGGCTAGAAAAGGGCTAAGGAAAAAATGAAAATGCTTAAACTTCCCAGGAGAAACTTCACACTGGGCTACCACCATAACTTAACCAAGTATAAAATAGAATTTTGTTTAATATGGGTTCATCTCAGGAAAAATTCATTACCAGAAGTACCAGATGGATCGAGTTAAAGCACAGACCAAGCCAATAATCCAACAAGAATTTCTTAAGTGGTTGTTATTTTTTAAGTGTCAGGAACTTTGTTGAGCGATAGGGATATACAAACAAGGTCAAAATAAGTCCTTGTCCTCAAGGAGCTCACTATCTTCATGTTTTTTGGTTTAGTTTAGTTTTTTAATTTCCATTTTGGCCATATTGTGGAAGAAGATACATTAAAAAAAGAAGAAAACAAAGTGAAAAAGTGTACTCCAATATGCACTCAGACTCTCAGGTTCTTTAGGTTTGTAAGTCTTTCAGAATTGTCTTGGATCACTGTATTGCTGAAAATAGCTAAGTCATTCGTAGTTGATCATTGCATAATATTGCTGTTACTATGTACAATATTCTCCTGGTTTTGAAGGAGCTCACAATCTAATGGGGGAAACTACATGCAAAACACTAAATACATACAAGTTATAGACAGCGTGAAGCCCTCTTTTGCCTCAGTTTCTTCATCTGTAAAATGAGATGGAAAAAGGAATGGGAAACTGCTCTAGTATCTTTGTCAAGAAAACCCCAAATGGGATCACAAAGAGTCAGACATGACTAAAAATGACTGAACAGCAAAAACATCAACAAATCAGAGGAAATCTCAGAGAGAAGATACCAGTGGACTCACTTAAAACAGTTAGTAGGCATGAACTGAGAGGACAGCGCTATAGCAAGGCTATATTATATATATAAATATATATATAATAAAAAATAAAAAAGATTAATATTAAAAATATATATATATGCTTTAAAGTTAGTTTTATTTATATTACTATAAATGCCAATTTCCACAGGTCACCTTCTAAACCTCAAAACTCCTTTGATTTAAAAATAATCCCTATGAAATGAGAAGTTAGGAGGAGGCAAATTAGGGGATGGGAAATATTTAAACCACCATAGCAATATAGTTGAATACAAAGGCCAAAGGAAGAGTCAAGACATCTCTCTTAAGATTTTTTAGCCCAATCCTACAGGAAGAGCAGGAATATGTCAAGTCCATTAACTTTCCATTTGCTTTTCTTAGAACTGGTAAATAAAAATCATAAAAGGACCATAAAACACACATTCAAAAATATTTTAGGTTCCTCTTATGCTATGAAGACGGAAATAGGAGAATACAAGTTTGATTTTTACATCTGTGTGTTTCATGGCTTACTGCCTCAGGGTAAACACTCTCAGATGTATATAAGAAGTTGAAATTCCTTGGGCCAAATTCTCATCCCAGAGATGATCCTCACAGTTTTACATCTAATAAGAAGCTACCCTGACTGCCCTACAGACATGCCAATCTGATAGAAAGAAAAGAATTTGTCCAGTTATGAGTTAAATAAATTAGAATGTGAGGCTAAGCCAAAAAAATATAAAAATTAGTACAAATGAGTGATCTGACAGGATCTCTTAACAAGAAGAGGTGTCAACAGTGGATGACACCAAAAGCCATTCCCTAACAAATAGCAAATAACAAAAAGCAAAGTAATGAAATAATTAAGTGAAAAGTAAATACAAATACATTTTAAAATAGTAAATTGTAAAAGTCATGTGAAAACATGATCCAGATAACTAAATAGTTAAGAGATATGAAAATCTGAACAGAGGAAGTTGGAAGGAAGTTTGATTTAGCTGACATGAGACAAAAGAAGAAAAGAAGAAGTTGCACCCAGTTTGACAATCACAAGATTTCCTCATGAAGTCAAAAGCTTCTCCATTACACCTTGAGAAAAGAAGAAAAGGCATCTAAAGGCATCTATAGTCCAGACATGGGAAATTGGTCTGATGAGTTAACAGTGAAAGCTGGGAATGCACTCCAAACACTCTTTTCTTTTCTTTTTTCTTAAAAACAAAAACAAAACCCCCTTTTTGTTTTAGTGACAATTTTCAAGACAGAAGAGGGATAAAGGCTAGGCAATCAGAATTAAGTGTCTTGCCCAGGGCGACACATTTAGAAAATATTTAGGGTTAGATTTAAATGCAGATACTCCCAACTCCAAGCCTGGCTCTCTATCTACTGTGTTACCCATCTGCCCCTAAACAGGCTACTTTCCCCTAGTAACTCACTATGCATCTGTCATTCATTAATTTTCCTAAAATGCTTTTGAATCTATATTTTTAATTTCTACTATCCTCCAAAAGTAGTATAAGTTTGCTAAACGTGGTGGCTAAGGTAATAATTTCCATTATCCTAAATTTATCTTGCTTGAGCATCTATTGGTCTAGCGTTCTATGATTTGGCAAGTGTGAAGCAGAAATGAGGAGGAGACCTAGGCTCTAACCAGTGCTTTGCCATGTATGACAATGTAAGTCATTCCATCTATAAAATGAAGAGTTTTGTACTTCATTGAAGACACCATCCAACTCTAACAGACAATGATTTGTCTTCTATCCCCTACTTGACTTTGGGAATTTTGATTATATCTCCTGTCAGCTTCGTTCCACAGTAAAGAGTTCTAATCTTTTTAGTCTATAACTACATAACATCCCTTCCATAAGGAGGAGCATTTCAGCTTCCTGTCTTGGGGTTTTTGTCAATACCATTGAGTCTTTCCTGAGGTGTGTCAACCAACCACACTGGCCCAGGGTATCCTAGGAAGGAGCATACCACAGTTTTATAAGGAAAGGAGAATTATTTTCTGATAACAAGAAACTGTTTGTATTGACCTTCCTAGTCAGACTGGCACATAAATCTGTTGCTTTTCAATGACAATATTTCTGTTCTTGATTCCCAATATTTAATAAAAGATGAAGCATCTTTTTTACTTAGAATAATTAAGGTTGGCAGGGCATGTAGTCATCAACAGTGGCTGAAAGGGGAGAGGTTATATAAGCATCAGTTTTACTGGAGAATTAAGGAAGATGGATGAATTTGGGTTCAGCCTACTCCATGGCAAGTTCTAGAAATACTCTGGGTCAAATTTTCTATTACTTACCTGCAAAAGCATCCCATGAACATGGTTCTGTCGAATACACAGGTCTGTACAATTGGGTAGTTCACATAATAGAGACCGAATAGTATTTGGTATCTGGTCAATCATGACAAATGGGACCAAGGCCCGGGCCGCCATTTCCCTGGACCGGTAGACAGCAGAATGACCACACCTAAAAAAAGAAGAAAAATGCACTGTTATTCATCAATCACCTCCACACCCACTGTATGCCCATGATGTGTGTGTCCTTAGTTTCATCTCAATTGGGCTGGGAATGCCAGGGGCTAGGGTGGCATCTATTTTCCTTCTTGGTACCACACCTACTTTAATTCTAGCACTTCATGAAACATGCATTTCCATATCTATGATTATCAATGAGGACTCTGTATTCATTATTTAAATTAAAGTAATTTGATTTTGTGGAAAATGGACTGGATTTGGTATTGAATCTTGACTCCACTGGATTTGGTATTGAATCTTGACTGTAACACCTAATATATATAAGTGATATTGGACTACCAAACATTTCTAGTTTCCTTACCTATAAAATAAAAGGATTTCACTTGCTGACCTAAAAGGTCCTTCTAGCTCTAAATCTGTGATCCAAAGATATGTTCTATCACTATTATCAAAAGGGATAAAGATGAACTCTCCCCTTGTCTATAGTTAAGGGAGTCCACAAATCACTTAACTAGTTCACAACCCCAAAGGCTGCAAGCACTGCCCAACCTTGGGCAGTACTGGGTAAATTGAAGGACTGCAATTAGTTTCTGTAAAGAGGGGGAGAAACAGGAAATGATGTGGAAAATGGGGTATAAAAAGAGACCAACATGGTCTGGGACACCATTCCTTTCCTGGCATTTGGAGAGATTGGCTGCAATTCCTGCCTTAGCTTTGGAGGAGACTTTTCCCTTTTCCCCTGGATCCTGCTTTGGTTTGCTGGGTGAGTGGCTCGAGCTGTAGAGGAGGCTGCGCTGGTGGGCTTCTGGCTGAAGGCTCCATGCAGAGATCAAGATTGAGGAAGCCTCCTCTTGGGATGCTGAACCAGACTTCACTTTCCCCAGAAGCTCTCAGGTCTGACAGGCTTGTCAAGAATCTGTCTCTTTATCTACATTTCCCACTTTCACTCTTTCCACCTCTTTGCAAATAAAAGCTGCTAAAAGTCATTTTGACTTAAGCTATAATATTTTAAAATTGGTGACCATAATATATTATAGCTCTCTTATTGAGTCAAAAACCCCAATTTTAATCCTTACAACAGAAAAGAGATTGAGAGAATGAAAACTATCAATTAATAGTTTATGTGTTAGCACGCTGGAGATAAGTGCCAACACTAATACCAATCAACAGACTTTTTGTTGAACATCACAGGGGTTAGATAGATTCTGAGATGATTTTATCCACTTCCATGCTGTTGGGCAGACCACATCCAGGCATTCTTGAAATAAATGATCTATGAGAGGGAATGTAGCATAATGTAAGCTCTTTGAGGGCAGGCCCTCTTTGTTGTGGTTTTTTATTTTTGTCTTGGCATCTTCAGATTCTGGATTGCTTGTTAAAGGAATAAATGGTAAAATTGTGGACAAGCATCACCTCAGAAACTTAGTAAAGAATGAAAGTCAATAGACAAGACAGAAGGGTAATGGAAATATTGAGAATACGCCAACTTTATGGGATTATAGCCATGATCATGTACCATAGAATCATCCACAAATAGTATTTATTACCTGACGGAGAAATTCAGTATTGCAAATTCTGGAGAAGGCTGGAGAACAACTAGTTGTGACAAAATCATAAAAGGCAATTTTGGAATCAAAAGATTATCTTGTGTATCTCAAAGAATGATTTATAATCCTTGGGAAAGCCAAATGGAGGAGAAATCTCATTATCTGAAGTTTTCATAGCTGATCTAGTGTTAGATCCCTACATTTTACTACCTGAATCTCAAGCTTCTAGGCCTTATCAAATATGTTCCTGTCATGTTAGGAGAGGAAGATAATGATCTCAGAGAGCACAGGACTGATAGAGTGCCAAGCCTGGAGTTGGGAAGACCTGAGTTCAAATCTGGCCTCAAACACCTTCTAGCTATGTGAACCTGTGCTGACTTTGCTACACAAACTCATCTGAGATCTCTCTTCAAACATACAGCACATTCCTGGACATGGGGAGAAGGGGAAAGGAAGGAAAGGGATTAAGAATTTATATATCTACTATGTGCCAGGCACTCTGCTATATAATATTTTACCAGTATTCTCTCATTTGATCACAACAACAATGCTTTGAAGTAGTTTTTGCTATATTACCCACATTTTTAATTGAGGAAACAGAGACAGACATTAAATGACTTGTCCAGGGTCACATGCTTACTAAATGCCCGAGGCTATATTTGAACTCGTATCTTTCTGATTCCAGGCCCAATGCTCTATCTACTATGCCACTAGTTTCCTCTCATGCAACTTCCTAACTAAACAGCCACATATGAACCTTATTAGGCAAACTCAAAGGAAAGGAGAACAATGTTATGAGATACAGAAATGAAAGACACTCAATCTGTCAAAAAGGCTTGAACCTTGCTGTAGATTGTTGGGTATTAAAAAACACAAAAATGAAACAGTCCCTGCTCTTAAGACACTTAGATTCTAGCAGAGGAGATAACATATACACATATAAACACTTGAAGGATAAATATGGAATAAGTACAAGGTAGTATAAGCATCATGTTACCTTGGTAATGTGAGCACAAGGTTAAACACAACGTAATTCAGGAGTGAGGTCACTACCAGTTGTGGAGATCATGAAAGACTTTTTGTAGAAGATGAGCTCAAGCTGCAGTTTGAAGGAAGAGAGGGATTCTATGAAGTATAGGGGATAAAGGAGGGCATCTCAGGTATGAGAGAGAGCCAGTACAAAGTTATAGAGAGGGAACATGGAGAACCATGTTTGAAGAGCAAAGAAGACCTGCTGGACTGGACCCTCGAGTAGAATATAAGAAGGCACCTCCATTCCTATATGGCCCATGGTGATGAAGTCCTATCCATCTTCTTCCTTCTTTTTAAAAGCACTAAAATTGTCTTATGGACACTGGATTATAAGGGAACATTTCCTGAACCTCCAGCAGCAAAAACTCTGTTTTTACCTAATACTGTTATTGCTTATCCTTTGTTTTTGAAGAGGACTGATGACATTATGGGGTGATGTCCTGAGTTGTGCAGGAACTAGATTTAAGTGAGGCAGAGTTTCCCAAAGTCAACAACCTTGCTCTCTTTTCCAGAGGCATCAAAGTCCAATGGCAAAAGTCAGAACTATTGGTGATGGCTTGGGATGCAGTGGATAACTTGGCTTCTTAAGAGTCTAATTAAGCCCTAAGTGCTCCACAATGCTTGTTCAGCCACCTTCATGGCCACTGTAAAAAAAAAATGTTTCTCATATGCTCATTCTGCCAGAGGAAGTCTTTACAGCCCCCCAAACTCACTAATGGATTTGTGGTCCATCAGTCTTCCTATATCTGGTTTAGCCCATCTGTTGAGGTGGTTTGTCAGATGTGGTTGCTGCTGATGTTGTAGCTTCTTGGAGCCATGGGTACCAATATGAACACCAAAGGTAAATGAGCAGTCTCGAGAAGGTCACACAAGAGATGCTGGTCCTGCTTGAACACCCATACACCCCCTACCTACTGCTAGAGGCTAGCTGAAATAATCTCCAGCATGCTTGAAAGTAAAGGGATGAAACTACCAGGTTCCCCATCTATTAAATGAGGGTGCCAGGATCAATAACCTATAAGGTTCTTCCAGCTCTCAATCTATAATTCTATAAACCTATGGTCGTACAGAAGCTTCCCCTACTGTGCTAACCTACATATTCCTTTGGTTATTGGGTATCCTCGATATGAATTGATAAGACCTAGACATGTGTGTGGGCAGAGCAGAAAAAAAAATTGGCGAAGATAAACCCATCTTCTCCCTTGACCCTAATGTTGCCATTAAGAGCCACATCAATACAAGAATCAAGATGGAAAAACAATCACAATAACATGCTCAAAAAACTAAAAATATAATGGTCTAAGTCCCTCACTCTGGGAAGCTGGTGATTCATGTGAAAATATACAACGGAGAGTCAGCCTCTCACAAGAAAATAGCACTTGGTCTGGCTTAGGATTGGGATAGCTTTGGGGCAGACAAAGCATTAATACAAGTTCAAGGAAAGCCAAAGCTTGTTGGGCCATCAAAATTTTACGTCAAGCCATTAAGGTTCTTTCTGCACTCAGCATAGGGGCTAGAGCTCACGCTGAAGGCTGATTATGGCGGAACACGAGGGATTTCTTAATGGTTACCAACAAGGTATCTAAAAGTTTATGTCTTTTTCTCACATTTCAATTTTTTCTTTCGCAAGTGGCCAGCCAAACTTTTGGTCTTTAGTTGGCAAGCAGCAGTAAGATGTTTGTTTGAGCCTCACGAGAAACAACTTCATTTTACAGAGAAAAGAAAATGCTTTGATTTAATTACACAATAACCTTTTGCACAGCACAGTCATTTGTCTGAAGCTTCCCTATCCCACCCCCACTCCCTGACCACTTTGTACTAGAGTGTGTTTTATGTTAACCAAGGAGCTCTTGTATATAAATGTTTCTTTTCAAATACAAATAACTCTGACATCGTTACAGATGTTTAGTTTCCAATTAGCAGTAACTGTATACTAAAGAATGCCCTTCATTCTGCTCATGACCTTTTACAAATGATGATTTCCCAAAGGAATCTGGCATCCATACAGGAGAAAGAATGGAAAATGGGAAAGGTGCCAACATTTTCTGCTTCCAGATATCCTTGTGCTAGGGTACTTTCCAAATGCACACAAACCAGGTTAAAAAACAAAACATAACCTCTTCCAAAAGTAATGCAATTATTCCCTAAAGAGAAAGGAGGTCTTTTCTTTTTTAAAGTAATCAACATTCATTATGAGGCAAATATGAAATGAAACCTCAAACTACTTTCTTCTGAAAATTGTTTAAAGAGAAGGATAAGTTAGATCCAACATGAAAGGGAAATAGACTTATCAGGTCAGAAACATTTCTAGGTCATCAACATTTCAACAGCTAATATTCCCCACACTCCCAGGAGGCCAGATCCATTAAATTATTCTCCTCATATATGCTGGATTCTTTAAGAAATATACAATTATTTGGGTTCTAGACTGGACATAGAGTCAAGACCTTTCATTGAGGAGGGAACTCAAAGTTCACTTTGTTTATTATATTATGATATACCTGACTATATAACTATATATATATATATATTATATTCCCCTATAAACATTTCTAATAGTTGGTCTTCCAGTCTTTGCTTTAGGACAACTAGAGTGCTAGGAACCACTACAAACTCCCAAGGTATCCTGTTCTACTTTTGGATCACATTCTCCTTAAATTTTCTTTTTTTTACACTCCCCAGTTCCCTCAGTTGATCTCACATGGCATGATGCCAAAGTCTCCACTATTCTGTTCAACTTCCTTTAGATATTTTCTAGCTAATCATCAATCTTCCTAAAATGTGCCACCTGGAACAGAATGCAATGAGCTCAGCTAGATGGGACAAAGGATAGTGTTGAGCCTGGAATCAGTTAAGATCTGAGTTCCAATCTGTTCTCAGATACTAGCTGTGTGACCCTGGGCAAGTCAAAAACCTTACAATGTATGTGTATATATATACATATATATGTATATATACATACTATTGTTGTTGCTATTAGGTCTAACCAGTAGAGAGTACTATGAAATTGCCACTTCACTTCTCGATTCTGTGCCTCTCAATTTGCCTAAAATCACAGCAGCTTTTTTGTGCCTACGGTACTGCTGACTTTTCCTGAGCTTACAGCCTACTAAAATCTCTCAATCTTTTTCAGACAAATTGCCATCTAGTCATGCATCCTTCATCTTATATCTATCAAGATGAATTTGTGGAACCCAGTTTTAAGCCTTTAGGTTTCTATTCCAATTAAATTATATTTTAAAGATTTTAGTTCAATATTCTAGCCTGTCATGATATTTATTACTTCTTTCATTCAACATATATAACCCCTCCCAGATTTCTATCAGCTACAGATTTTATAAGCACGCCATCTATGTCCTTTATACAGGTCTCCCACAACAGTGATAAATACCACTGGGACGAACCCAACGCAAGGGGGCAGGCAGAAAGGCAGTGGGATGTTGGGAGGGTAACATTGAAGTTGCCAGAAATAAGAGTGATGGCAGCAGCAGTTGGAAAATAGGGTTTTCTCTGTGGCAGTCTGTACTTCGACATCACAAGGGTGGTGGTGTTCCCCTGCCCTCCATTCACAGTGAATCTTCCCTTTGACAAAGAAAATCAACTGAGCAAAAATGTCTGATATGGTAACGATGAGAATCATTTTTAATTCTTTGAAGACTATGGTATTCCATGATCTGCAGGCAAGGAACTCCCATCCAACAAATGCAGATCAAGAACCTTCTCAGCAACTCAGTCTTAAGAGAACTTCCTGGAACAATGAGAGGTTGAGACCTATCCAGGGCCACAGAGCAAGTCTAGTTTGAACATGAGCCTTTGGGGGCAGCCAGGTGGCACAGTGCAAAGTGTCAGGCCAGAGTCCAGAAAACTCATTTTCTTGAGTTCAAATCCGGCCTCAGAAACTTATTAGCTTTGTGACCCTGGACAAATCACTTAACCTTATTGGCTTCAGTTTCCTCATCTATAAAATGAACCAGAGAAAGAAATGAGCAAACCACTCTAGTATCTTTACCAAGAAAATCTCAAAATGAGGTCAGGATGATTCAGACAGGACTAAAAGGACCAAACAACAAAACAAATTGGACTAGCTGATTACTTTGCATTTCAACAAGTAATTAGAAGACCCTATGCTAGGTCTTTGAAAAAGTTAAAACTTCTATACACATGTTCATGCAGAGCCTTCTTGTTTATATACTACAGCTCTCCATCTCAGTAGGCTAAGAATACACAAATTTCCTAGTAGTCAATATACTCAAGAACTGTCGGCAAAAATACCTGCTCCAATGAAAAGAGAACAAAAAAGGAAGAGAAGTGGATATCAAGTTTCTTTTCAGTTGAATGCCTTGTTTTCATGAGGTCTCCTGCCCTTGGGCCTCCTTCACTCTTCACGCATGGGGATCAGGACTAATTTCCATGGATTCTAGTTTTTTTTGTTTTTTTTTTTTTGTCACCTAGCATACCAGGTTTCAAATCTTGCCTTTAGGTAAAAAAGTCTAAGTTGAATTAGAGACAGAAATATACAGACACCAACTATTTAAACTATTATGTTTCTGCTTGGTGAATTTGGAGAAGTAGGATCCCTGTACCCATCCTAACTGTTCAATGTTTTTACTATAAATTTTATTTCACCAATCTCCTTCAAGTGCATTTTTACATGGAGTTCAGTGGTTGCTAGTGATGCCAGGCTCACAGCCCTTGTGATTGAAACCACCTTTGAATTCTCCATCAAAGAATCCACCAGCTGAACCACAAAACTACTTGCCACTCTCCCAGCAATCCAGACCACTCAAGCTAAAAGGTACATTTAATGTAATAGCACCTTCTCTACCTTTCACATGTTTCTTTATTCAGACAGACTTTTTGGAGGGGTTCTGGGTTCAGGATTTTTGAAGTCTGATTATTCTTTCACCTTTGGTTTTTTTAGAGGGTTGGGGCTAGGCAGCTGGTATGCTAAAAAAACAATGTTTCTTGGTCTGAATGGTATAAACAAAATACCAATGCTCTTTGTGGGTGAGACATTCAGAAATAAATGGTATTTCTTCAAGAAGCTCTGTACAGGACAGAAGGTGCTTTTTAATGAAACAACTAATATTGGTGCCCTCAAGAATTTGCTTTAACTTAAAAAGTAAGTCACTGTGGAATAAACACTAAAAAATCCTAGTCCTTTTCACAAAAACATTCACAAAGCTAATGAAGAGCCTTTAGTCACGCATCCCATTCTGAATTGCTCTTTTGCCTACAAGTTACCAAGGTTATTCAGGCTGAATACTTATGAGCTGTTGATCTGAAGTAGGATGACCTTGGGAAAGCAGCATTTTCCAGAGTTAACCCCTCACATTGATATCTTTAGCTGAAGTAGATAAAAAGAGGGAGCAATTAAATGACTCTCTCCAGAATTACCAAGTCTCTAAATGACTAATTCTTAGGGCTATTGTTTTCTTTTTTTCTCTCTTCCTACATCTTGACCTCTCTCCAGAATTTCAGACCATTGACCATTTCCTCCTCCTTGGGACTTCCACATGGATAGGTTTTTCTGACAGTGAGCTCTTCTTACAGCTGTTATCTGTCTGACCATTTCTTCTGATCCTTCTTAGATGATTCATCATCCCTGTCACACCCCCTAACTGTGGGTAAATCCTCAAGGCTCTGTCCTTACCTCTCTTCTTTCTTTTGGTAACTTCATAAGCTCATATGGGGTCAATTAAAATGCAGATGACCCCTAGATCACTATGTCCTGCCCTACCCTTCCTTCAAAACTCCAGTGCCATATCACCAATTGCCTACTACTGGATGTTTCGAAAGGAATGTCCCATGGGCATCTCAAAGTCAGTATGTACAAAGCAGAAAATCATCAAAAAAAAACAAAACAAAACAAAACACTCAAACCCATCTTTCTTTGGAATTTTTCTATTATTGTCATCTTTATTAATATATTGTTACCTATTGTCATAACACTGCCATACTTCTGGTTTTAAAACCTGGTGCCATCTTTGACTCCTCACTCTCTCTCACTTCACATACCCAATTGGTTGCCAAAAGTTATTTTTATTTCTACATCTCTTGCATCCATGCCTTCTTCTCCATTTATACAGTCATCACCCTTGTTTGGGACCCTGACCCCTTTCACTTAGATGACTGCAATAGCCTCTACCTCTCCCTACTCCAATCTATAGCATGCAGAGCTGACCAAGTGACTTTCCTTATTTAGAGATATTGCCATGGAACTCTCCAATTCAATGAGCTTCAATGGATCCTTATATATATCCTCTCTCTATATATATATATATCCTCTAAAATCCAATATAAAACCCTTCTATTTGGCTTTTAAAGAGGCAGGTGGGTAGTGCAATGTACAGAACATGGCACTTAATCCGAGACTTGGTCAAATCCTGCTGTAGACATTTACTAGCCACTCTGCCTCTCCCAGCCTGTTTCAACATCTGTAAAATGGGGATAATAATAACACTTAGCTCCCTGGATTGTTATGAGGATCAATAAATGTTAGCCATGAAGTCCTTCGCTTCCTGTATCCCTTAGCTTCCTAGTCTCACTATATATTACTCCTCACCCCAGAATTCAGTCTATTCAAAATGTCATCCTCTCCATCCTGAATATATGGCACTCCATCTTTCATCACTGTGCCTTTGCATTTGACATCCCTTCATGCCTGGAGTGCATTCCTTTCTCACCTTTGCCTCATAGAATTCTTCTCTTCTCCTAAGATCCAACACATGACAACTGAGATGTAAAAATGCTTTTTCTGACATCTCCTTCCTCCTCCCCCATGCCAGTGCCTCTCTCCTAATCAGCCTTGAATTTGCTGTTTGTATAATTATTCTGTATATACTTATCTGTGTATGTGTTGGCCCTCCCAACAGAATGCAAGCTTTTTTCAAATAGACATTGTTTCATCTATTGCATTTGAATCTCTACCACTTTGCACAGCACCTAGAACAACTGAAGTTGCTTAATAATCATCTATTGATAAGTCAATTGATTCTCACATTACTGGACACCTTAGACTTATTCAGGCTTCTGTACCTCTTCTGAAAAGCAATGGGTGATAGGGATGCTCTTCTGAGAAGCAAAGGAAGAAGCAAGTGTCTAAGATAGAATCAGATAAAAACTATAATTTGGAGAAGATGATTGCATTTCACTAACTCCATGCTGTCTGAGGGAAGAAAACTGGATGAGGCCAGATTATCTAGTATTCATTTTTAAAGAGGTATTCACTATTAAAAGTATTTCCAATGGGATGCTTTGGTTCCACAGGCTAACTACCTGCATGCAATTTCCTAACTCAAACTATATGACGGATTGGGAAAACACATAAATTCGATTCCATAACCCATAGCTCAGAGTGTGGAGCTTGAATGCTCAGCCATTCTTGGCAATATTATCGTGAAAATCTAAAACCCAGTTATTACCTAGCTGTTTGAATTAGGCCTGGGGACAAAATGCCTCATCTTTCCCCCACTAAATTCCAGCTAGAAGAGTGGGCTCCTCTGTGCTATGCTGATAGTTCATGGGAAGAGGTTTTTCCATTTATTACCAGGGCAAGATCTCCTTGATTTAAATCTGATTCATCTCCTATAACAGAGGACCGTGAGGTCTCATAAAGCTGGAAATGTAAAAGATAACAAATTGACACCAATTCTCAGGAGGACAGAAGTGAGCAGGCTTAGGCCCTAGTACATGATCCAACTTAACTAAAAGTAAACACACTTTCTGAGGTCATCTCTCTTCATAATCTTATCTAGCTCACACACAGGAAAGAAGAGAGAAAAAATAAAGTATTGATTAAGTGCCTACTATGTGTCAGACACTGTGCTAAGCACTGTACCAATATTGTATCATTTGATCAGCATAACAACCTTGGGGGTAGATGCTATTATTATCCCCATTTTATAGTTGAGGAAATTAAGGCAGAAAGATATCAAGTGACTTGCTCAGGGTCCCAGAACTAGGAGGTTTATGAGTCTGGATTTGAACTTAGGTTCTTCCTATCACTCAATCCTCTGTACTATCTAGTTACTTAGGAAAGCCAGAGCACCTCTGCTCTCTTTATGGAGGTTCTCTTCTGGTATATAGAGAAAGAAGGAATATCAGGCTTCTGCACCTCCTCTGAAAAGCAATGGGTAACAGAAGGATGCTCTTCTGAAAAGCAAAGGAGGAAGCAGAAGTCAGTGTCTATGTTGGTGTTTATGTCTACTAGGAGCTTGGAATTCCAACTGGCCTCATATCATCAATGCAGGTCTCATAGGACACAGGAGAGATAATGCAATTCTAGTTTATATTCCTCTCAGAAACAACTGGACTATTAGGATTATAGTTAATAACTCTATTCCCATTCTATTAAAATATTTTTAACAGCTTTGTCCATTTGTTTGACTTAGCAATATTTCCCTGGAAGTCCACGAAATTAGAGGCGCTTCATAGCCTTCATAAAATACGTCTCTCTTTCCCCAAAGCAAAATTGTGTGTTTGCTTAATGAGGTCTGACCCAGAAGGTCTTCTATTAGTCATCACTGACAAAGGTCTGTAGGTGGTGGAAAAAGCACCAGCCCTTACTAGATTTGCTGTGTTACGTAGCCTAATGAACAGTTCCTGATGGGAGGATGCAGGCGGTACAGAAAATCAGGCAGTCTGATTAAAGAAACTGGGGGGATAGATAAAGTTTATTAAAGATCTCTCTTCCTTCCATGTCTTCCAGTGAAGGCATGTGGGCATTCTAAAATGTTCTGTAGTGTTTATAACAGATCAGAAGTCAAGGTAGCAAGTGGGTTTCCAGATAGGAATAGGATATTGATGCATAGAATATGGTATTCAATCACAACAATGATCTATGAGGATCAACTGTGAATGGCTATCATCCACAAGACAAGGATCCAGGACAACGCCAAAGGACTCACGATGAAAAAGTCTGACCTCGTGATCTCTCTTCCTCATTAAACTCTAGTGGCTTCCTCTTGCCTTCAGGATCAAATATCAGATCCTGGCTGGGCTTTTATGGCCTTTCATGACCTGCTCCCTTCCAGGCCTTTTACACTTGATGCCTTTCACCCACTTCTGATCCAAGGTCACTGCTCTGTTCTTCCTCACATGACATCCCTATTTACCACTGGCTGGCTCCCATGCCTGGACTCTTCCTTCTGGCCCCCTTGGCTTCCTTTAGGGCTCACCTCAAATTCCACCTCTCTAAGAGGGCTTTCCTGCTCTCCCCCTGCATCCATGGCTAGTGCCTTCTCTTGGAGTTTATCTCCCATCCAACCACTTTATATCTTGTACTCCTCAGCTTTTTATCATGTGGTGTCCTCCCTTCAGAAGGCAAGCTCTCGGGGACTGAATTTTTGCCTTTGTTTTTGTATCTCTAGCACTTGGGATAGTGCCTAGTACATTGTTGTTGTTGAGTCATTTTAATCCTGTCTTTCTGACCCCTTTTGGAGTTTTCTTACAAAGACACTGGAATGGTTTGCTTCTTCCTTCTCCCACTCATTTTACAGATGAGAGAACTAAAGGATAAAGTGACTTGCTCAGGGTCACACTGCTAGTATGTGTCTGAGGCCATATTTGAACTTAGGTCTCTCCTGATTCTAGGCCTGGCACTCTATCCACTGGACCACCTAGCTGCCCTCTAGCAAAGAGTAAATACTTAATAAATGTCTGTTAACAGCTCATGCTATCTAGGCCAGGCACCATCTTTATGCCTACTGTCTAAGTTCTTGGTCCTGATAAGCTTCAGACTTTTGACTGAATGCTATTTGTTTCTCTTGGCCTCTCCCGTGTGAACAATCATGTCTCTGGAAAGTGCCTGCTGATTCTGTACACCTGAACTGATGCTTCTGTCTTGTCTATGAATGGGAACCTTTGGACTGCAGGTTTTTCCAGCACAGTAAGCCTCAGTCTGCACCATGGGGCCCTTTTCTATGGCAGGTCTCAGAATTGGCTTTTGCCTATGAGCAGGCGGGACAGTAAATTTTATAAGTTTTAAGTAAGAACCTTTGAGAGCATTTTCCAAACTGCTAAAGATGTGTGACTGACTGCCACTAGTTTGTGGGCCTGTAGTTAAGAAACACTGGTTTAGAAAATGTCAAAATTATCTGAATAAAAAGGGAAATTTTCAGAAAATTATACAGATGTTTTGCCAAAGTCTAAACAAAACACTGAGGTGCTCCATTGATTTTTTAATCCTTACCTTTGGTCTTGGAATGCAGAAGAGTGGTAAGAGCTAGGCAATGGGGGTTAAGTGACTTGCCCAGGGTCACATAGCTGAGACGTGTCTGAGGCTAGATTTGAACCTAGGACCTCCCATCTCTAACCCTGGCTCTCAATCCACTGAGCCACCCCGTTGCCCCCTCCATTGATTTTTTTAAACTACTGTGATATGTAGAAACAGCCAGAAAAAAAGAGAGCAGCTATTTTTCCATGGTTCCCAAAATGTGGTATTATTTTAATAGCAATTCTTTCTCATCTCTTTGGAATAAACATGGAAAAGACTTTTGCAAAAACTGAAATATCAGGGGATCTGAAACTCTGAAGATGAAATGAGAATTATCGATATCCATCTTTAGCCAGAGGAAAACAGAATACTGCTATAAAAGTTAAAAATAAATATCAAGCATAAACAATTTAAACACTATTCCCGCAATGAAAATAATTCAGAAATAAGATTTAATTTTTAGTTTGAGTGTAATCTTCCCACTCACCTCCTAGCCCCCAATTAATCTGGAGGATTTTCTCCTTGACACTCTATAAACACAATGGCAATGGACTGGTTGCATCATGCAACAGCTGGACTCTCCAGGCTGGGCTCCAGGATTTAACTAAGCTTTTTTGCAGGTTGTTAACTGAGAACTCAGTTCTTGTTTATGCAGACCAAGTGAAAAGGCAAGAGCATTCCTAACAATTGCAAAATCCAGTGATTTGGGATTTGGTTCCCAGAAAGACCTAGGAACAAGTGAGACAAATTCTCCAATAACGGCTGACTTTTTAAGAGACACTGAAAATGGATCCAATCCCAACAGGTTCTCTCCTTTCTCCCATCCTGTGAATGGCTGCCATGGATTAATCAGCCCTGCATATGGTAGGCCTACTCTTGGTGATGGGCATCACACAAGGGACAATTTCTCAAAGTGATTTACCACTGTTGAAATTTACGTAGGAAGCTTGGAGTGCATGCTCAGTATTTATGGCGGTTGGTTTTTCAGTTTATAAATATATGTGACATGGTGGTCAGTGAAAGAAACTACCCAGGAGTGCTAGCAGAAAGTTGGTTTTTTCTCAAGGCTAAGCATTATTTTTCATTTTAGATATTCTCTCTAGAATATACATCTACATCTGTACACACATAACACTTCCACACAAAAGGCATTTAGCACTGGTTCTCATGGAGAAAACAATACTATTTTCTGTATTCCTCACAATTGGCTCATTACTACTCACTCGTATCACATATAAACCCTTCAGTAAGGTCTTCTGTAATTGGGCATAAAATAGCTATCTGACACTACTATTTCCCACTAGTTTATATACGTATATACACACATATACCCATATATTCATGTATGTATATCTATATATAAACACATACACTTATGTACATATACATATCTTTATGTGTATATTTATAAAAATATATTTGAATAAACATTTTAAATATCTGTATATGTACACACATATATTTTCTGCTTCAGAAATTCAATGGAATTTGAAATATAATGCTCTTCATCCCTCCGTGCCTTCTCATACTGATTTTCTTTCTTGGAATGATTGCCACACTTCTTGGCTCTCCAAATCTTTCTCTCCCTTTTAGGCCCTCTACCATGGGGGGTGTCATTCCCTCAGTGCTGCCCAAATCAAATTAAAATGTAAGTGGATAATAATTAATAAAATTAATAAAAATACAGTAAAACATAGATAATGAATTTCAAAACTAAGTCAATATGTGGTCCATAGGGATCCTTATGAATGTATTAGTGGACCCTGCTTCTAATTGACATTACTGCCCTACAGGTTGAAAGTCTTGATTTTCTATTATACCACTATCTGGAGAAGCAGCCTCATAGTACACAGGACAGAGAAGAAGACTGAGTTCAAATCCCAACTCCAACAGTTAACAGTGTGGTTGAGTTGCTTAACTTAAAAATCTTAAGTCAAATCCTCTATAAAAACTTCTATTGAACTTATGGTTTATGCCACATAATTTAGCACTTAATTGGTCACTAATTGTTTAGTGTTTATTCATTTTGGAACCCTAACCTATCACCATGATAAGCCAGAATCTCTTGAACCACTCACAGTGGGAAAACATGTCAGGACACATAGGAAACACTGAATAAGTGGCTTACTCCTGAGTCCAGAGGAAGAGTCTATAATCCTGCTCTTTGTCAGGGAAAAAGGGCAGAGACTCCCAGCCTGTCCCTTTTCCAGATGGATTCTGGCTATGGAAGAGTCAATTTTATTAAAAACCAACAAGCAAGCATCAAAACATGGATAAGTAAAATGGCAGATGGGACAATATTTGTTGCATATGGCAAAGCCTGCTTTATTTCAACCTTCCTTCATGATAACAGATATTCCATGTATTCCCAGATATATATGTATATATATTTGAACAAACACTTTAAATACCTGTATATGTACACACATATATTTTCTGCTTCAGAAATTCGATGGAATTTGAAATATAATGCTCCATGCCTTCTCATACTGATTTTCTTTCTTGGAATGACTGCCATACTTCTTGACTCCCTCAGTGCTGCCCACCATCACATTGCTATAACTCAAACTCTAAGAATGACCAAACAAAAGTGACTAACATGGAGTTCATACTCAATTTACATCAAAAGAGTAAGAGCACCTAGTTTTCCTTGATGAATTCAAGTCACCTGGCCCAGATAAGCTACATCCTCTCCTCCCAAAAGAATTGGCAAATGTGACTTGCCATCTGAAAAAATCATAGAAAATAGGAGAAGTATCACAAGACTAGAAGAAGGGCAAATGTTCCAGTTTTTTAGAAAGGAAAGAGAAAGAGAGGCTACACACTATAGGTCTATTTTTGGTTCCTGGAAAAGTCAAAGAATAGATTATTAAAGAGGTGATTGGTCAACACCTAGTACAGGAAACAGGTATTTGAAAGAGCCAGTCTGGTTTCATCAAGAACAATTCATATCAAACAAATTTTGTTTCCTTTTTTGAAAGAATTATTGAATTATTAGGTGAGGGTAATGCTGGAAATATGGTCTACTTAGACTTTAGCAAGTATCTTATACTATTTGTGTGAAGAAGATGGGAATATGTAGTTTACATAATAACATGATCTGATAAATTCAGGATACTTGTATGGCAATACTCAAAAAGTATTCTTGATGATTCCTTGTTAGCATGGAAGGAAGCCTCCAGTGGAGTGTATAACCCAAGAAATTTGTGCTTGGCCCTATGATATTTAACATTTTTATCCAATGATATGGATAAAGGCATAGATGTATGCTAATCAGATTTGCAGGTGACACAAAGTTGGGTGGGATAAGTCATAGAGTCAAGATCCTAAAGGAGCTGGCAAAAGCCAAGGGCTGAATCGAGCAAGATGAAATTCAACTGAAATAAATGTTGCATTTTGCATTTAGGTTAAAACAAAATCTACCTCACAGGTATAAGACCGGAGAGGCATGGAGAGAGAGCAGCTGCCCTGAAAAATATCAGGACCTTTGGTGGATTGCAAGATCAATAGGAATCAACAATGTGATGTGGCAGCTAATGCTCTCTTGGGTAGGAAGAGTATCTCAATGAGCTCCAAAGTGCTGTGCTCATTTATGACTGCCAGACATTGGAGAACTGCAAAATGCCCAAGAGAGACCACCAGGCTGATGAAGGGCCCTCAGGATATGCCACAGGAGGATCAGCTGAGGAAGCTGGGCATTGTTTGCCTCAGGGGAAATGAGTCATACGGTCTTCAAGCATTTCAAGAGCTGTTCATATGGAAAACAAACTAGACATGTTGGGTTGGGCTTTCGATGGCAGAACTAGGAGCAATGGGCTAGAAGTCATAAAGTGGATGGTTAGACTCAGGATAGTCATTAGCAAATATTTCCAAAAATTAAAAATATCCAAAAAAAATGGGATGGACTGCCTCCGGAAATGGTGGGTTCTTCCTTCTTGGAACTGTAGTCACAGAGGCTGGATGACCCATTGTGTACTTTCTAGTAAGTATTCTGTGTGGGTCAGCCTGTCTCAGTAGTATCAAACACAAGCAGACATGGCGGCCACTAAACAGTATCCCTAAAGGCCACATGTGGACTTAGAAAACCACCCATTCCCATGATCTGTGTCCTTTCATATTTTTATTCCTTTTGCTAAACATTTTCCACTTATATTTTAATCTGGCTCAGGCCTCTGTCTGTGTGTTGGATACCTCTAGACTGGATGACAGCTGAGATTCCTCTCAATTCTCAAATTCTGTGACTGAGCTCTCCAATTGCTAATACTCTTACCATGTAGCTACCTAGCATTTACGTGTCTTTCTTTTTCATTTCTTTTACACACATGCACATATACAACATCCCAATTAAAGTTTAAAACCACCAAAACTGTGGGGACACCCAGAATATATGCACCTATTTTATCTCCTCCAAAAGAATGTAAATTCCTTGCAGGGCTTGTTGCATTTTTTTTTCATCTTTTAGTATAGTGACAAGACCATAGTAGGCAGTTTAAAAATGCTTGCTGATTTATTGACAACAATAATTGCTTGTTGAATGAGTGAATGAAAGTGCTTATTAGTGAATGATAATATATCCATGTTCTATGTCCCCCAATAACTAATATCTAAGTATGTCTGTAGCAAGGATTCTTAACTTGTGATAACTTTTCTTCTTCTTCATTTTTTTTTTGGTGGAGGGAGGGAATGAGGAGCTCAATTGGGAAAAATATATATCTTTATTTTCACTAACCTTTGTTTTTTTTTTAATTTTGTGAATTAAAGCAAAATATTCTGAGAAAGGCTTCAAAGGCTTAACTATATTGAGAAGGAGTCCATGCCATCAGTGGTCTAGTGGCTACTACATCTTATGGAAGGAGCAGAGAACTAAGAAATACTCGAGAAGGTCCAGGTCGCTTGGCATCTGCAAAGTGCCACATATTTACTTCCTTCACTTATGGCAAAGGATGTGGAATCCTTCCTATAATTCTTCTACTGAGTCTGACAGAGCTGTGACCCCACCCCCCTAAGTTTCTCTGACACGAAATGAGTTTCCTAAAGCTGTAACTAGGCTGAAAACAAAACAAAACAAAACATCAAAATTTGTCACCTCTAAAGAAAGACTAATTTCTTCACTATGGCAGGACAACCGACTCAAGGAGCTGGCTCACCCATCAATCGGCAGTCTTTGAAGAAACCTGACACAGGGCCCTGGGCTGGACGGCTAAATTTCCATCCTTGGCCCAGCCTGATGTCCTCCTTGATTTCACTAACCTCATACAACCAGCCATGAAGTTGCCAGATCTTCTTGGCAGTTAGGTAGTGCATTGGATAGAGTGTTGGGCCTGGAGTCAGGAAGGCCTGAATGCAGATCCTTACAAGTTGTGTGATCCTGGGCAAGTCATTTAACAGCTGCCTGCCTCACTTTCCCCTAATTGTAAAATGGAGATAATAACACCTACCTCCCTGGGTTGTTGTAAGGATCCAATGAAGTCATTTAGCACAATGCCTGGAATAGAGTTGGTGCTTAGTAAATGCTTTCTCCCCATTCCTTCCCTCGCCTTTTCCTTTGTTTCTATCTCTTTACTACCTCTGCCTTTTGGAATCTCCCAGTTTCCTTCAAGAATCAGCTCAAGGCCAGCTTGGGCAGGATGTTTATCCTGGTCCTACTCTTGCCAGTGACTTTCCTTCCAAGGTCCCTTGGTGTCTGCTAGGTATTCTCTAGAAGGACCTGAGAACGGGAGTCCTTGAAGGCATGGACTTCCCCTCTTGTCTTTGCCTTCTCAGGGCTGAGCACAGTGCCAGGCACACAGTGAGCACCTGCTCACTGCTTCATTGGTTGATGACTGGGCAGACATCTACCACAACCATTTGAAGAACAATATTTCATATGGAAGGTTTCAGCAAGCTTCCAATGTCATACTGAAAGAAAGAACAACTTTCCATGTTCTTAAGGGAACAGAGGAAAAAGAAGCAGCCTATTGACAGAATCTGCATGGATATTTAAGGGGAAAAAAAATCCAAATGGTGAGGTAAACTAAATCATTCTACTAAGATTGTAAATCATTACTAACCACTGTCCATGTAAAAAGCTTACCTAATCCCTTAGCCTGCATCACTTTTTCTATAAAATACCAGCTGTGATCATCAAACCTCTCCTCTGATGGCTATCAGCTTCAGTGGCCCTCCTGACATCATCCTTCTCTCCACATCCCATTCTCCTCACCCTTTTGGGACCCCCAAATGTTTGTCAGTCACCTGACAATGGTACACCTATTAGTGTGACCATTAGTGTGTACCATAGGTGAACAAATGAAGAAAGGTTGCTTTTGTTAATACCTGATAATTTTATTGTAATAAACAAATGAAAAAAAATTTTAAGTAAATCCTGCACAGGTTGTTTCTTAACTTTCTTGGCTAATTTTCTTTTTTTTTTAATTGAAAAATTTTATTTAATAAATTAATTTAGAATATTTTTTTTCCATGGTTACATGATTCATGTTCTTTCCCCCTCCACCCCCCCTAGCCAATGCACAATTCCACTGGGTTTTACTTGTGTCACTGATCAAGACCTATTTCCATATTATTGTTAATTGCACTAAGGTGATCATTTAGAGTCTACAGCCCCAATCATATTCCCATCAACCCATGTGATCAAGTAGTTCTTTCTCTTCTGTGTTTCTATTCACATGGTTCTTCCTCAGAATGTGGATAGCATTCTTTGTCTTGGCTAATTTTCAAACTGTCCTCCAATTTAAAATCATAGTGACTAAATGACCATGGACAAGTAATTTACATTATCTAGAATGTTATTTCCTCATCTGTAAAATGAGAGGGCTGACCTAGGAAATCTCTAAGGCACCTTCCATCTCTAAAATTGATATAATGATTCCCTAAGCTGCCTCAGGTGGGAAATGCCCTGTATTATTTTTTTTCTATAACCCTTACCTTCTGCTTTAGAACAAATTCTTTGTATTGGTTCCAGGGCAGACGAGTGGTATGGGCTAGGCAATGAGAGTTGTAGCACAGCTTGGAAGTGACTGAGATAAGATTTGAACCTAGGACCTTCCATCTCTAGGCCTGGCTCTCAATCTACTGAGCTACCCAGCTGCCCCACTATATTATTTTAAAATATTTTCATGAGGTTCTTCAACAAACTGATCTATTCTTCCTTATTCCTAGGAAGGCAAGCTCCAGTAGATAAGGCCCTGAAAGGCAGGAAAGGCTTCAGTTTTTTTTTTTTAAACCCTTACCTTCCGTCTTGGAGTCAGTACTATGTATTGGCTCCAAGGCAGAAGAGTGGTAAGGGCTAGGCAATGGGGGTCAAGTGACTTGCCCAGGGTCACACAGCTGGGAAGTGGCTGAGGCCATATTTGAACCTAGGACCTCCCATCTCTAGGACTGGCTCTCAATCCACTGAGCTACCCAGCTGCCCCCGAAAGGCTTCAGTTTTGTCTTGGTATTACCAGCAGCTGGCACAGTGCCCTGAAATAGAGCATGCTTAATAAATGGGTGTTAAATTGAATTTAAACACCCATATAATAATTGTGACAACAGGAACACCTACCTTAATTCTAACACTAAAGACTGCATTCTTGATATAATTGGAAATGATTTCATCCAGCCTAAGCCATTTGCAGAATATAATAACAACTCTAATTCTACATACATATATCCAGTGGCTGGCATATGTAGGAGCTTAATAAATGCTTCCTGATTAATGAGCTGATATTAAAATTCTCATTAGCCATATTGAATTATTGTCATTATTATCCTTTAGGATTTTCTTCAACATGTTGTCCAGTCATTTCGGTCATGTCTGACAGGACCCACATGGGGTTTTCTTAGCAAAGATGCTGCAATGGTACCATTTCCTTCTCCAGGTCATTTTACATAAGAAGAAACTGAGGCAAACAGGGTTAAGTGACTTGCTCAGGGTCACCCAGCTAGTAAGTGCCTGAGGCCAGATTTGAGCAGGGGAGTAATATGGCCAGCCATGTCTCAGAAATATCAATCTGCCAGCTGTGTGGAGGCTGAGTAAGGCCAATGAAGAGGCTATTGCTGCCGAGTGAGATGATGAGGACCTGGACCAGAGTAGGGGTTGTGGAAACAGGAAGGATGGTATGGTTATGGGAGATGTTATAGGGGTAAAATTGATAAAATTTGACAAATGACTTTATATGGGTAGAATGCTAGAGGGAAGAGCTGAGGAAGACTCCACGTTTTCAAGCATTAGTGATGGAAAAGATGGTGGTGTCCATATGGAGACATCAGGAAGATGGGTAGATTTCAGGGTGGAGTGGGGAGGGGGATAGAAAATAATGGACTCTGTTACTTTGAGATGACTTTCATGTGTGCAGGAGAAGATGTACAGCAGGTTCTTGGAGATGTGAGATCAATGGGTGCCCAGGAGAGACAGAGATGAAGACTGGCTTATGAAGATGTGGGAGACTTTGGTACAGAGGTGACACTTGAAACCAAGGGAGCTAATGAGCTCACCAGAAAGAGAGGGGAGAGGGAAGGAGGAGAGAGGAAAAGAAAGGAGGGAAGAGAGGAGGAGAGGAGAGAGGAGAAAAGAAGGGGAGGGGAGAGGAGGAAAGAGGAGGGAAAAGGGGAAAGAAAAGGAGAGAAGAGGGGAGAAGGGAGAGGAGGAGAGGGGAGGAAAGCAGAAGAAATGAGGGAAGGGAAGAGGGGAGGAGAGGGGACTGAAGAGAAGAGGAGAAAGAAGAGAGGAGAGGGGAGGGGAGAGGAGGAAAGGGGAAAGGAGAGGAGAGGAAAGGCAGTTTCATCTTCTGTAAATTGAGTGGGCTGGGCCACATGATCTCTAAGGTCCTTTCCAGCTCTCACAGTTCTATGATTCACAGGATTTATCTTTACAAAGCAGTAAATGGGTAAACCAGGCCAATCATCTCAGAACAAAAAGTCTTGTGCCCTAAAGTTCTGAGCATTTTATTTTGTTATTAAGAGGCAACAATTTGTTTTACCAAGGCTAATAAATACCCTTGAATGACCCATCCCAGCATTTCCTATGCCACCACCTTGGGCTAAAATGTTAGAAAACACAAAGAATGAAAAGTTTGAAAAATTCCAAGAAACTGAACTCCTTCAGCTAATGAGAACACTGAAAAATAGCAGGGGTGACTGAGATGTCAATAAAAAAACTGCCTTGGGGAGGATTGAGTTTTTTTTGTCAAATGAAGGCTGCAATTAGGCACAGCTGAATCACAGCCTAATGGAATTCAAATGTGAGATGGGACCTTTAGGCTCCAGCACCCTGCCTTTGGTCAGGTGAAGACGTAAAACATGCCAGACAGATGACTTGACCCTATTTTGAAATTCCTCTGGGAAAGAGACTTCACAAATGATCCACTAGAATTAAAAAAAAAAATTCTCACTTAAGTGTAACCACATTCTCTCATTTTGATTTAAGCTTTTTTACTCTTATTTTGTCCCCTAATGGTAGATAATTTTATTTAAATTATCATTAAGGGGAACATCTAGGTGGCTCAGTGAACTGAAAGCCATGTCCAGAGATGGGAGGTCCTGGATTCAAATCTAGCCTCAGACACTTCCTAGCTGTGTGACCCCAGGCAAGTCACTTAACTCCCTTTAGCCTTTACTACTCTTCTGTCTTGAAATCAATATTCAAAAAAATTATCATTAAGGCATCCCCTCCCCATCTCAGCCCCTTAGAGGTTTTTTTGATGCTAAGTAAGTCCAAGTCTTTTAATGGTTAACTTTTGTTCAGGAGAACTTACATTTGGAATGTTATCTAATGTAAAATGCAATAAAAATCTTATTAAGCTTCTAGTGCACATTGGTAGGGGGTACAGTGCAGCTAGGTGATCAAAGAGAATAGAGTGCCAGGATTGAAGTCCAAAGACTCATCTTCCTGAATTAAAATCTGGCCTCAGACAATTACTAGCTATGTTACCCTGGGCAAGTCACTTAACCCCATTTACTCCAGTTTCCTTATCTGTAACATGAGCTGGAGAAGGAAATGGCAAATCATTCCAGTATTTTTGCCAAGAAAACCCTAAATGGAGCCATAAGGGTCAGACATGACAGAACAACAATTGTGTTAATGGATAGTAGAGAAATTTATGAGTAAATGAGATGGAGAGCATTGTGAGATATAAACTGGATAGTTTTGATTAAATTAAATTTAAAAGCTGTACAAATAAAACCAATGTAATCAAGATTAGAACAAAAGCAGAACTACGTGAGATCTGAGACACTCGGGATCTGTGAGAAGTCTGAGACACCTGAAGGGTCAGAGGAAGCAAAATTAAGAGCTGGGCTTTAGGGAATGGGTAAGAACTCAACAGATAAAGAGAGAGAATGAAGCATCAGCACTCGGGAGTTGAATGATGAACTCTATGCAAGTGAAGCCCTTGTCTATATAGCCACAACTTCTCTGTCTGTCTCTTTCCAGAGTTTCAATAGGCACCAGCCTCCTGTTGGACATTCTGAATTGGAAGGCTTTGTGAGCATCTCAAACTCAACCTATCCACAACAAAAGTCATTATCTTTCTCAAGAAACTCTTCCAACGTCCCTATCATTGTTGGGGCACCTTCATTCTTCCAATGACAACCTTCTCATCATCCTTGTCCCAGTGAACACTCAATGTGTCCTGTTCCTTCTGGCTCTGATTTCAGGAGTCAGGGACGATAGGCACCAAAGGACATGAAGTTTAGGACAAGCTCCTAGTCTCAGCCCAAGAACCAGTTGGCGAAAGAGGAGTCCTTCCTCTTGGGATATGGGGTTCATGCTCCCAGCTTTTGCTCTTTATAATCCCTATGGCAAATCTTAGGAGATAAATAGGGCCACTGGGAAACTGGACTTAGTCTCTGTCAAGGGTTTACAGACCTACAGCATCCTGACAATGTCAGAGTTTGGGCGTGTTTAGGGGAATTCCTATGGTGAGCTCAAGAGGTGGCTCTGGGACTAACACTGTGATATGGAGGTGAGAGTGGGTAGGACCAATGGATTTACTTAACCATATTCACTACTAGGCTCAGATCAGAGCAGGGAGATCAGAAGCCAGAGATCTGACCCGACTGAGAATTTATATATGGTCCAAAAGGATGTTAGGGCAGGTCTTCTTTTCCAAACTCTCAGACAAGGAGTTAATCATGGCTAGGGAAGACCCATTGAGATAGGAGGTGATTCTAGACCAAAGATGGTGCCGATTGATGTGGGAAAATAAAGAGGCAACCCTAAGATGTTAGAGGAAGGATCCCAACAGCTGAAGGGCTGGACCCTTTTGGCTCCTGAGGTAAGTGGCCCAAAGTAATGACAGCACCCTAGTTATCAGTGCTCTGAAGTCTCTGGAGTCAGGTGGGAAATCCTAGAGTGAGAACAGAGATTGGGAATCTTCAAAAAACAGAAGTTGGGGTGTCCTGGTGAAAGATCAGAAGGTTTAAAATTTTCCCGACCCTGTAGCAGAAGAGGGGACTGGGGCTTGAGGATGGATATCTAGTGCCATTTCCCCCCTTTATTTCCTAAATATAAGATTACATTTTTTTCAGCATTTATTTTTTTTCTCCTTTGCTTCCCTTGGAGTACTTCTTATTGGTCCTACAGTGCAGGGTTGAAGATTCAGACTTATCTGGAAACTTTCCCTCTGCCATGTTGAACAGTATCTTACTTTTGTGTGGACCCATGAGTCCACAAGGTGAGGTGACAACCAACAAAAGAGTTTTAATGCTTTGTGAAGAGGCTTAGTGTCCAGGACTGGGGAGAGGATTATTCCCTCTGTATCCTCCCTTGGTTGGCCCACATTTGGAATCATGTGTTTTTCACTTACCACATTTTAGGAGAAGAAAATTGATAGGTCAGAAAGTATCTAGAAAAAGTCAATTGGGATTGTGAAGGGTCATGCAAAGTTCATTTAAAGGAACTGGGGATGTTTATTCTGGAGAAGAGAAGTCTTTGGAGATGGTGGGAGGGAGAGCTGTCTTTATTTGAAGGGCTGTCATGTGAAAGAGGGATTAGATTCATTCCTAGTGGCCCCAGAGAACAGACTAAGAGCAGGGGGAGGAATTTGCAGATAGGCAGATTTAAGCCTGATGTACGGAAAAAGGCTGCAGGGCCATCTGTGCTGGCTGTTGGACAGAGGAATCTTGTCCCGGTAAGGGCTGGACTAGACTGGCTCCAAGGTCGCTGCCAGCTCTTGGTTTCAATGATCTTCCCAATGTACTCTATCTGTCTCTTCCCCCCACCCCAGATCTTATTCGTGCCATTAGTTATCTTCAATAAAGAACGGCTCCACAGAGTGAGAAAATAAATTTCTTCTGAAGACAGGTAGCATTCTCCCAATTTCCGAATGAATGAAATCATATCATCGTAAGATTGGAACAGTCTTGGAAGCAAGGAATCCCACTATGTTCTAAGGTGGCCCATTCATCCTGCTTTGGTTGGGATCACAATTTATTCCTAACATCAAGCAAACATTTTCTCCTTATAACACCCACCCATTGATCCTAATTTTACTCTCTGAAGCTAACCAGAACAAATCTAATCCCCTCGCTGAGTGAGGCAGTAATAAGCCCTTTCTTGAGTCTTCTCCAGATAAAACATCTTCACTTTCCTTAATCTCATCAAAGTCCATCATGGTTGACCTTCTTTGGCCATTATCTTTTGTGTCTTTCAAAGTTATAGGACCTAAAATGGAATGATACTACTTCCAATGAAGCCTGGCCAGGGCAGAGTGCAGAGGGACCGTCATCTTGGAATTTTTGGAAGCGAGACCTCTCCTGATGCAGTTCAAGATCGCATTGACTTCGTTAGTTGTTTGTTATATGCCATCATTGCCTCATTCTAAGTGTTCAGTCTACTGAAAATGTCAGATCTTTCCAGATGACATGCTGTCTAGCCACGCCTTCCTCACCTTATGCTTGTGACATCAAATTAAAAAAAATTATCACTAGTATAAGACTTTGTCCCTATTAAATTTCCAAATGATTGAGTTTTATTATAGACAGGCTAATGGGAATATACCCCAGTGCCCCACCACCAACTGCTGCTTGTCAGAGGGGGCAGCTGCAAAAGGTTTAAATATGAAACAAAATGATATAAATATATAATTCTCAGCCCACCTATGAATCAAAAGTATCTTTATGTGAGTACGTATACTATGTCAGTGGTGATGTTATCTTAGATAGGAAGGTGTATTACCACATGGCTAGATTTTTCTGGCATTTAATTAGCTTACTAATTAGGAGAGTCACTTTACATTCAGGTCTTGACCTGGATCATGGCCAATAAGAAATATGTTAATTTCCTCATGATAATATTTTTAAAAATGGAAAACATGTCAATACACCTCCTTGAAATACTCTATAGTATATTCAGACAATAATTTGGCTATGGTAAATTTTTAGGACACACTAGAGAAAACTCATTTCTGATACAGTTACAATTGAACAGTCATGAAATATTTAAAATGCCCATATCCTATTATGGCCCGCGTCTTTAAACATTTCTTGCATTTAAAATGTTTTCTACTAAGACTATATACAAGGTTCTATACAGAGTGGCAGAAAAATCAGTAAGTGACACCTTTTTCTCCTTTTAAGATGTTTAAACTAAATTTAGTCTCAATTGATTGCTACCTCACCCCCTAGGCTCTTACCCCCAAATGGTTGCAAATTGAATGAGTAATTCTAAATTCATGCCAAGGACATAAACTTCAACCCCAGAACAAAAATAAAGTGCTCTGTGTGAAATCCAATACTATTTAAGTAGGAGTGCTAAGATTTAATAAGCTTAATAACACACATAAAAAGTCCACAAATACAGAGGAAAACTTAATCAATCTGGACCACTTCCCTTCTGCTTCATTATTTTGTACACGGAATGCTATGGCTTTGGCCACATTTGCAAGTGTTTAGATCCAGAGCAAACCAGTAAAAGTTGGCATCGTTTAATCTCTAATTTCTATCACCAGCTTGTACAAGGCACAGAGAAGTTCCTTACTCCCCTACACACTTCAAAGAGTTTGTTTTATTACTCAAATGGCCAAACTGACAGACCATAAGTCAAGGAGAAAGGTAAGAAAGGCTGTGTTGGAAGAGGGAATTCTAAGACACACCCTTCATGCAAGGCTGCTTTAGCTGCCCATGGCATTTGGGCTTTGGAGGGTTTGTTTCCTACAGAATGAGAATTCTAGGCCTAATTGCCAGCTTCTCTCCGAGGGAGGAGAGCTCGGGGCTTTTTGTTTTTGTTTTATCTGGTTCTCCTTCGGGGCTAAATTTTAGGATGATTAGGCCTCCCTTCATCTCCTGCAAGTTCCTAGAATCCCCATATATTTTGACCCCTGGAAGGGAAAACAATAAATTTAAATATGAGACAAGAAGTATAACTGGTCTTTCTCAATATCCTATAGACAAGGAGCATTATTTTTTTCTTCCAGTGCTGTGAAAAAAATCAATGTGGTGTGTGTGTGAGTGTAAAGAAAGACAAAGAAAGAGGAGAGAGACACAGACAGAAAGAGGGAGGGATAGAAACAGAGAGGTATATACATATATATATATATATATATATATATTATATATATATATATGCATGTCTGTATGTGTATACATGACATGCCCACAATACATGTATGTGTACCCTATAAATATTCATGTATGTGTTCAGACTTATACATGTTCTCTTACATATGAGTTCCCTTTGAAGAGATCCCCTCTACTAATTAGAACTTACTCTACAGTTTCCAGAACTTAAGAGGGTTGCCTGGAACACCAAGATGATGTCACTTGCTCAGGGTCAGATCTTCGCCACTCTGAGACACTCTCTGTTTTGCTCTGCTGTCTCTCATGTGTTTTTATGTGCATGTATACATGTCTGTGTAGATACATGCAGACATGAATTATTTACAAGTACAACAGGAGCAGAGGGTCTGGGTTTGAATCTCGCTAAGCCACTTATTACTTAGCGTGTTGTGCCAAGTTGGTGTGCCAAGTCTTGGCGATACGAAGTGATTTCGGTCACTTAACCTCTCTGAGACCGTTTCCTCATCTGTAAAATGAAGAAGCTGAACTGGATGACCTCAGATGGTTCCTTGAGCTCTAAATCAGCACAAAGGGAAAATAAATGATTTATCACTTGTTTATTTGGGTATATGATTTGGGGGTTTGATTTTATAAGGTTATTCTCTTACAAAAACGAATAATATGGAAATGTGTTTTGAGTGATAAAACATGTATAACCCAGTCGAATGGTTTGTCAACACCAGGAGGGGGAAGGGAAACAACATGAATCATATAACTTCGGAAAACTTCGGTGGAAATTTGTTATTGGAATAAAATAAAGATAAAATTTAAAAAATAAATCAGTACAAAGGGACAAACATGTTAGTCTATACATTAACTTTGAATTCTGGGCATTAGTTGGTGCTGGGTTTTGGCTTTTTTTTTTTTAGGCAAGAATACAGACAAGGCTAATTAGATTCTGTATTTTAGATTATCCTACAACCTAGGATATCTCTCAGATTGGAATGGTGTGTGTCAGTATATATCATACACAATTTCATTAGCAAAAACTGGCTCTAGAGAGGGCAGGATCTAAGCAGGGGAAATGAGGTGAGATGGAAGTTTAATTTAGTGATGAAATATAAGTTTTGTTGTTTAATGGCTACCAGATCCCACTGATGTGGTTGACTTACTTAGCATAACTTGTAGCCATCAAGTGCTTCTATTCAATTATCTGGTAATTAGGCTTAATACTTCAATTATTTCAACAACTAGGGAACCACTAATTTTGTTGCTTATTTGGATGAAATAAAGAGTGTGTGCCATGGCTCAAGAGCCATTCATTATTTTAAAGATAAAAGTGTCTCTCTTTTTTTTTTTACCTCCAGTCTTTCTAACAAGCAAAATGATCATTGCAAATAGACATTTTTGCCTTGTTTAATGAAGTGTCTTTGTACTTACAGCCCCTCCAATACCCACTTGGAGCCCTGAAGTATTCTTTGTATTCTTACATGATGAACAGCTCCATTATATACCATCCTTCTCAATATGCTTTAGCCTTCTTCAGGGCATCCATATATCATTCCTGATCTTGGCCCATAAAAACCTATATAATGCTTTTTGGCATTCATTCATTCATTCATTCAACATTTATTGAGTGATTACCATATGCCAGGCCCTGTGCCGTGCTTGGAGGATGAAACAAAGAGCAATACACTGCCTTATCCCCAAGTCTTAAGAGTCCAGTAGGGGTAGCAAGACAATAAAAAGTGCATGGGGATTTCGAGAAGGCTTCGGTTTCCCTCAAATTCCCTTAGACTCAAGAATGGGTGTTCAGAAACCATTCACCTCCCGGGGAGTATTCCTTCTTCTATAAAGGATAATGTGATCCCTCTTCCAGGCCAACCCCTCACCCAGCACCCAGAACCGCTTCACAAGCAGCATTCTGGGGCCTAGACAACAAATTGCCAAAGATGAACATCTGCTTTTTTTTCCCCCCATAGGAAGACTGAAGGCTTGCTTATTCTCTTCCAAGAACCAAGGCCTCTGGGATTTTTAAACTAGCTTTGCAGTTTGCCAGACAGACAGCATACCCTCCCCTCTCCTCCCCCTCCAAAAAAAAAAGTGCCAAAAGAAACAACAAACACAAACTCACAGGATGTAAACCGAGCTGCAATTAAGTCATTAAGCATGTCAATAATAACAGTCAAAGCCAGGATTCCACTCTCCATTCTTTTGCTCTCTGATCATAATCTAGCATTTTATTGGGGTGGGGAGGGGTCTTTCCTCTGGAAGGGTATGCTCCATGGAGAGGGGGGAGAAGACGTACTTTCATCTCCGAGAGGAAGAGCAGACCCTTGGAGAGGGGCCGACGATCAGAACCAATACAACTCACGGTCCTCCCCAGGAGCTAGCTGGGGAGGGATTTTACAAAACAGATACTCCAACCCACCAAGGGGATGAAGGCTCAAAGTGGGACATCTTGGAAGAAAATTGCAAAGTTGGAAACCCTTTTCTTTGCCTATCCAACATACTAGAACTGATTCATTTCCCCCTAACCATGATAGAGGACTATTATTTACATGATGCGATTCCCCCTGACTCTCACGACAACCCCATGAGGTGGGTGTTATCCTCCCAACAGGACAAGAGCATCCTCTAAGGTTCAGGAAGTTAAGTGACTTAGCCATATTTACACACAGTCAGTGAGTTGGTCTCACTTTGACTCCAAGTCCACTGGTTCTCTGTTGCTGTTGTTGTTTTGAAAATTAAATTTTATTTTATTTTCAAATGAAGATCCGTCTTCTCCCTCCATCCCCATTGAGAAAGTAAGAAAAGGCAGCAAGGAGACCCGGAGTCAGAAAGACCTGGGTTCAAATCTGGCCTCCTAATGACCCTGGGTAACTCATTTAGCCCCAGTTATCTAGCCCTTGCTCTTCTGTCTTAGAGTTGTTACTAGTGCAGAAAGTAAGGATTTAAGGAAAAAAAGAGAAAGCAAGAAAAACAAAATTCTTGTTGCAAACATTTGTAGTCAAGCAAATAAAGACCAACCAAAAAGTCTCAATGTGATTACACTTCTCTGAGGAGAGAGGTAGCAAGCTTCATCATGAATCCCCTGGAATTCTGATTGATCACTGGGTTCATCAGAGCATCTAAATATGTCAAAGTTGTTTGTTTTCATAGTACTGCAGTTATTTTGGAATTTTTTCTCTTGGTTCTGCTCACTTCTCTATGATTCAATGAATATAAATCTTCCCAGGTTTTCCTGAAACCATCCTCTTTATTTTTTTTAAACCCTCACCTTCTGTCTTAGAATCAATACTCTATATTGGTTCCAAGACAGAAGAGGGGTCAGGGCTAGGCAATGGGGGTCACATAGCTAGGAAGTGTCTGAGGCCAAATTTGAACCAAGACCTCGAATCTTTGGGCCTGACTCTCAGTCCACTGACTCACCCAGCTGCCCTCCCCCTTTCCTTATTTGTTATTCCACCACATTCATATATTATAACTTGTTCTGCCATTCCCCGCTTGGATGAGCACCCTCTCAGTTTCCTCTTCATCTCCAGCACAAAATTAGCTGCTCTAAGTAGTTCAGCAGGTCTTCCCACTATACTAGAGGCTTCTCCCTCTCTTTTGGGGTGTCCAGGACCCTCAAGACTTCATTTTAGCAATATTCACTCTCAGAAAAGTGTCTGAAACTCTTTATAGGGCAGTGTCAAAGGTTGAAGATTATTCTGCTCTGGAGGTGTGGGGGATGGAATCACATTTTCTCTTAGATGAAAGCCACGAGCTAAAGAGCTAAAAAAAACTTCTTGTCAAGTGTATTGTTGTGGGGATTCGTGTTCAGAATCAGGTTGATCTAGAAGCTCTCTCATGTCTTCTGACCCAGACACTGTGACACCCAGGCTATTTCAGGCATGGGAGAGACTGGGGTAACAAGCTGCCTTGCCCTAGCTTCAATCACACCTAAACAATCACTTCCCACCATCTCCATGTCACCTTCCTTTCTACAGCCTCCACTTCTCTAGAGATCCCTCTTTTGGAGTCCCAGGCTTCTAAAAGGTGAGCACTGACCTTGCCTCACTTTCCTTGACCCACACCCAGCACGGCACTTCCCAGGCACATCCATGCCATGCTGGCAAGCCCAGAGCTCAACATGGTGCCTGTCACAGAGTAAGCTTTTAAGGAAAGCATTTTCATTCATTCATTCATGATTGCATTCATGTACTTTTACATTTTCATTCATTCATTCATTCATTCATTCACCTGCTCTGACCATGGGTAAATCTGGCTCAGAACACTATCCATATCAGAGATTTACCATCTCCTGGAGGGCATTTATTACAGAAATATTTGCTAATTAGAAATAAATGGAATTGTCCTTATACCTCTCACAAAGTGGTCACTCCATTAAGATAGGGCTCGACATTCTAGATTATCTGGGAGCACATTTGGGACAAAATAGCCTCATTTCCCAAACCAGTTTGGGATCAGAGAATGTATGACCCACTTTTAAGGAGAATAACTGGCTTAATCTCGACCTTATTTTAGGTCTTTGAATCTGGGCCATGGCTTTCCTAGCCCACAAACTGGCCTCCAGAAAATACATCCATTTCTCTGTGCTGTCTAAGACAAGGGCAATGGGAAGCTCCTCTACTGGACAGACAACTTTCCTTAGTAGTACTCAGGGCAAAGCTTACTAAGGCAGTTGTTTTAGAAATGTGTTCAACCATGTAGTGCAATGCAAATTCTTCTCCAGTCTTTTCAAATTTTCCATCAGCCTAGTTTTCATATTGCCTTAAAATCATCAAGGAGAATTGGATTAATTATATGGTCTTGCATCTTGCTTGTTTGAAAGAAACACAAATTGCATTTCTTATGTTGCTCTTCTCCAGGCTTATAAATGTTATAATTAGTGTTAAATGAATTTTCTTTCTTAATAATCAACACAAACTGGAAAAGGAGTTGAACCTTGAATGTTCGCCTTCTAGGAAACAGGCATTTTTCTCAAAAATGAATAAAACTTAATCAAGCAAGAAATGAGTTGAAACTATTCTGACCACCAGAAGTAGACCAAATGACCCATTTGATTAATGTTCTAAAATATATTTCCTCCATTGCTTTACAAAATACTGTATTTTCCTATCAGTGTGATGTCTTTTTAATAAAAATTTGCTTTTCTCCTATCTACACCTTTCCATAGCTTTGCATTAAAAAAAGATACAAAGGCAACAAAAATAAGATTTATTTTTATATCATCACCCACACAATCATGGAATCTCTGAGGCTATCTAGCTTAGCCCTGACCTGAAGGAGAGTATCTTCTGCAACATTTCAAAAAATGGTCTTGAGTCTTTGCTTTAAAACGTTTAGTGAGGGAGAACCCACTGCCTCTCCCAAGGCAGTCTCTTCTTTTGGATAGCTCTGATTAGGAAATTTTTCCTGAGCATGAGATTAAATTTGCTTCTACCCAACTCCTATTCACTTTTCCTAGTTCTGTGTTGTGAAGACAATTAGAGCAAGTCTCTTTTCCATTGCATATCCCTTTTAATATTTGAAAAACGTTCATGTCCCCTCACTTAAGTCGTTCCTTCTTTGAGTAAAACATCCGCATTTTGCATGGTGTCCAGGCTCTTCATTATCTTGGTTGCCCTCGTACTCAGGACACTCTCTAGTTACTAAAGTTCTTCCTAAAATATGGTGCCCAGAATGGAATTCCATATTCCAGATGCGTTCTGAAGAGGGTAGGGTACATTGGAAGGGTCATTTCCCTATTCCCAGTCTCTTCATGTTGGATTACCATATTACACTATTGTCAGTTACCATCCAGAAGACCTATGACATGGTCAGGAGGCAGGAAGACTTGAGTTCAAAGCATCTGAGAGTTACTGGTTGTGTGACCTTGGATGAATAATTTCATTTCTCTCAGTTTCCTCACTTGTAAACAAGGTATGTTAATATCTATGGTACACTTCCCCCATAAAGTTTGTGTAAAGATCAGATGAAATAATGTACATTAATTCTTTGCAAAATATTCAAGTGCTCTATGTCATCTACTGAATAATTTCACTTTTTTCTCAGTTTCCTCATTTGTAAACTAAGCATGATAATATCTATAGCACACCCCCGTAAAGTTTATGTAAATATCAGGTAAGAAAACGTACATTAACCCTCTGTAAAAATTCAAAAGCTATGTGTCATCTGGTGAATAATTTCACCTCTCTCTCAGTTTCCTCATTTGTAAGCCAAGCATGATAATATCTCTAGTAGAACTCCCCCATAAAGTTTAGGTAAGGATCCAATGAGATCATGTACATGAAGTCTTTTGCAAAAATTTTAGAGCTATATATATCAGCTGCTGTTTATATAATTATTACATCTTGTTGAGATGCCTCTCAAATCTGTAAATCTAGGCCTAATCTTTCTAATGAGCTTCAGGCTGTCTCACCAACCCTCTACCAGAACTTTTCCAAGTTGTGTTGATTAAAGAGGAAGAGAATCATTTTCATATTCCATAGGCAAATCGAACTCAACATATTCAAAACAGGACTGTTAACTGTGATCATTCTTGAAGGCATCCTTCTTCCAAATATTCCCATATCGTAGGCATGCGCCATCATTTTTTTCAGTCACCCAGGTTCACAGTTTTGGAGTCATCTTTGCCTCTTCATTTTCCCAGACTACACAGATTGAAAGAGTTAACTAGTCCCTTTAGATTCTGTCCCTGCAACATGTCTTACATGCATCCCTTTCTCTCTACCCATATGGAGGCCATACCAATTCAGACTCACACTGCCTTTTGCTTGAACTACCATAATATTCCTAATTACTCTCCCAGTCTCTCTCCTCTTCACTCTTCCACACAATCACCAAAGTAATCTTTCTATTGCCAGATGTAAACATGTCACACTCCTAAGAACCATCAGTGGCTCCCAATGACCTTTTGGACAAAATACAAACTCTTCAGTTCAGCATTTAAAACTCTTCACAATCTGGTTGCAACATTCCTTTTCCAATTTATTTCAGAATGATCTTCTCCATACACTCTAAATTTCACTTGGAAGACCCCGAATTCAACATTCTATTTCCCATTTCTGTGCTGGGAACTCACTTATAGGAGGATATCCTGGAGCCCCCACGTAAAATAGAAGTTTTTCTAGGGGCAAGCAAGGCTTCTTTTTTGTTTTGCCTTTGTGTCCACAGAACTTAGCATCATTGTGCTTTCTTTGTACTTTAGTGGGCCTTCCTCCTAAATGAGTAAAGTTTGACAGAATGAGCTGGCATTACTGAGGACACCTCAAAACTTGGGATTTTTGTTTTGATATTCAGTGCCACCAGCACAAATTCCTCAAAGCTAGTGATGAGGAAATACATGATCTCAGCTTAAGCCAGGGGCTGCCATACAAACAAAAACTGCAGAGCCAACCATCACTAGGGCGAGACCAAGAGAGGCTGAGGGCAGAAACATTCAGTCAAAAGAAAGCAACCACACAAGTGGCACAGCTGAAATAGCAAAGTTATCAGCTGCCCCGACCCCCTCCCTCCCATTCATGGGGTTACAAGCAGAACCTTTGAGGGCTCCTCTGATGCTAGTGACCCAAAGGCTTATCTAGCTCAGCTGGATTTCAGATGTTACTACAAAGTGGAAATTCTGTGAAATTTCAAAGTTGGGCCATCCATGGGAGGGGGGAAGTGCTCTCAAGAATATCCCTTATCTAGAAAGTCTAGCTAAGTGGCATAGTGGATAGAGGGCCACGCCTGGAGTCAAGAAGACCCAAATTCAAATCTAGCCTCAAATACTTATTGGCCAGGTGACTTTGGAGAGGTCTCTTAACTCTGTATGCCTCAGTTTCTTCATCTATGAAATGAGCTGGAGAAGGAAATGGCAAACCACTCCAGAATTCTCACCAAGTTGGACATAACTGGAATGACTGAACAACAACAGAGTAGCTAGGGTCCTTCCCTCAAATGGCTTTCTGTGTGAGTTTGTCCCTTTCCTTTGGGGTCAACTCATTCTGAAATGTCTTTGTACTCCTGGGAGATTAGGAATTCCTGGTCCTTACTAGTTTGTGGTAAGAAGGAAGGAAGCAGGGAACTAACCCTAGTCTATGGGCGCATTAGGACAACCACCACTGATGGAGAACTATCCCAAACCAGGATAATTAACTTATCTTGAACTACTTCCCTGAGATGTGTTCTGTCCCTATCAGTTTATATGTTGTTTCCCTCACTAGCTGGTAGATTTCTTGTGGGCAAGAATTGTCAGAGATGTTGGGGGGTAGTGGGGGGAAAGCGGGGTGGGAGATGGTGCCTTCTTTAGATTCAGGAACTGAAACTGAGTAAAGCAGTGAATAAATGCTTCCTGACTGAAGTAAAACAGCACTCTCTCACCACAAAATTGAAATGCAGCAGTACTTTAAGATGTCAACAGTTTTCTCCACTCAGTCACACCTAAGATTTTCATTTCTTGGAAAATGACAATTTGCTGCCAGCATAAGAATATCAAGATAAGACAGTATAGACAAAAAACTAAGTACATTGTGTAATTGTTTTTTTAATAAGAAAAAAAAACACAAACAAAAATCTCACTGAATCATCTAATCAAGATTTCATGCATCATAAGCTCCAAAAAGTGATTTTTCTCCATACTGAGAAACTTCGTGTACAATGCCCCAGGATTTCCTATTGCAATGAAAAATTTTATTGTTAAGAAATTCCTAATATTCCTCAAGCTCTCAGAACTTCAAACTGTTTTTGTTGATCAATCTGTTGAAACCACCTGGGGTTAATTAGATTCTCTTTTTCTTCATTTTCTGCTGATTTCATATCAAAGGAATAAGACTAGAGTATGCAGCATAAAAAAATTAAAGGATATAAAAAATATTTTCCTTATTTAAAACTACAGGATAACTAGAGTTACTAGGAATCAGCTTTTTTTTCTATTTCAGAGGTGGCATAGTAGAAAGATGTGTTTTTGTTGTATAGTAGTTTTAGTCATGTTTTCTTCATGATGCCATTTGAGGTTTTCTTGGCAAAGATACTGGAGTGGCTTGCCATTTCCTTCTCCAGCTCATTTTACAGATGAGGAAACTGAGGCAAACGAGATTAAATGATTTGCCCAGGGTCACATACCTAATAAAGTGTCAAAGGCCAGATTTGAACTCAGGGACATGAGTCTTCCTGACTCTAGGCCCAATATTCTATCCATTATACCACTTAGCTGACCAAGAAAGGTGTGTAAGAAAGCATTTCTGACTTCTTTATTTTTACAAAGGTCATTTCCTCGATCCTGCCTCCACATTTTGCAGTTGAGGAAACCTGGGTTCAGATTAATTCAGTAATTTGCTGAAGGAGGAAATATTTGATCAAGTCTCCCAATTCGGGTCTTCTGACTCCAAATCTAATGTTCTTTCCATTAGCCACTGCCAGAAATTGAGGGGGGAATCAAGATAGCAAGGGGTTAATTGTGGGAAATGAGTGAACCACACTGACTCCATTTTGCTACTCAATTCTGAAGCTAGTTTCATTCCCTTCTATTCAGTTATGAGCCTGGTTCAAACTCTGTCCTAGGAGAGAAGGTTAATCAATTGTGGGAACTGGGAGAGAAAAATCTTATTGCATTATTTGAACCTAGTCCTTCGTGGTGGGTAAACTGGACCATCTGTACCTGCTGTTTAGAGGCCCTCAATCAAGAACCCAGGTTATGTTGACCAGAAAGGCAGGCAGATCCTCAGATTGGTGCAATAATTAGAATTCCTCATGACTGTACATCCCAAGCAATCAATATGTATTATCTAAAAACCAGCCCCACACTGCTCAGTCAGTTACTAGTTCCATGTTCCTTTGATTGTTTACTTGGGAGGAGTGGGACACCTTTTTTTTCCCCCTGAATTCAAAGAACTGGACCTGTTCACTCTTCTCCTCTCAACTTGGAAAGTCCCTCAACTTTCCTCCAATTATGAATTGGATTAGCTAATGTATTGTTGCCTTTTAATAAATTTGTCTTATTTGATGAATTTTTTCATTCTTTTTATTTTTTTTATTATGTAGGAAACTGTCTCCCCCTGTATTTGGAGTCTAGCTCTAAGCTAAAGAAGGGGTCTAGTCTTGATTTGTTAGGCACTTGGCATGCATTGCTTAAATAAATCGATTTGTTCAGAAGATCAAACCTTTGTTTCCTCAGTCATTTTATCTTTTGCTCCTTATCCCACAGCAGTCTTTCAGGGCAGGCTAGGGCTGATGAAGGGTGTATCCAACTGGCAATAAGTGGATGGAGCAATAAGAATGAAAGGAAAAGAGCCAGAACTGATTTGGCTGGTGAGAGGGTTAGAAAAGGTGAGAAGAAGAACAAAGGACTCGATATCCAAAGTGAGGAAGCTAGATAACATACAAAGCAAGCATGGACACAACGTGAAGATTGGCGCATCCAATGGGACTAACACCCTGCTCCAGTTCCAGGATTGTGAACAAACTAGAGCTGATCAAAGCAACAGTGGCCACTTTCTTTTTTTTTTTCATACTTTAATCTAGTTTAATTTGACTTCTCCTTCCATCCTTTATTACAAATTTGCTGTCTCAGTGGAAGAAATACCAATTTTGGTCTTGAGATTTTATTTCCCATATGGGAAGAAGTAAATGAGTATTTGTCAGCACCTGGGACATTTTATTCCTTCAGTTTGGCATTAAAAAGAAAATAAAAATTGGCTGAGCACCTGGCCTCAATTTGTTTAGAAGGATGTAAGTTGAACTAAAATGTAAATTTCCAGTTTAGAATATTTTTTCAAGATGCTGCATATTAAAAGCCCCCCCCCCCCCATGTGTGAAGATCATTTCTTATCCAAAATCACTTTCTCTGACTCTCTAAACTATTGAGCTGAACTTGAAGACTGGCTTAATTACTTATCGTTCTTTGGTATAAAAGGACACATTTTACCAAATGGATTCTATAACTACTAATTGTATTGTTGTCACCTATCCCTTCTCTGCTTCAACTCACATGAAAATGGATGGAGTATACCATAAATCACACTTCTAGCAGTTTCTGAGAATGGAACTAAATTTATTTTCTTAGACCAATGACTTGTACTCCTATTTATCTATCAAAAAATACAGATCGGGGGCAGATGGGTGGCTCAGTGAGTTGAGAGCCAGGCCCAGAGATGGGAGGTCCTGGTTCAAATCTGGCTTCAGACACTTCCTAGCTGGGTGACCCTGGGCAAGTCAATTGACCCCCAATGCCTAAATCTTCTGCCTTAAAACTAATATACAGTATTGATACTAAGAGGTAAGGTAAGGGTTTAAAAAAAATACAGAGCATTTGAACAAGAAAACAAGAGACCTGGAGAAAAGTGCTGGCTCTGCTACTGCATTGTGATGAGACCTTGAAGACATCATTTACATCCCTGGACTTTTTTTTAAATAATAACTGTTTTTTAATAACAGAATAAAGGTATTGGGATATAAACTTGTCTTTTGTAGTTTTGCTGAAAGTAACTGGAATAATTCCAGTAGTAAATAGGATTATGAAGCAGATAATGGAGATAATTTCTTCCCAAGCAAGATTCTAGTGTTCAGAGAGACCCAGCTACTCCAACTAGTCCAAGCTCCAACTCAGCTACCAAAGCTGCACTCCTTTCAGCCCTGCCCAACTTCAGTTTCCTCATCTAAAAAGGGATGGGTGGGCTGTATCAGATCATCAAATATCCCTGAAGCTTTGACATGGTCAGAGGGCTACACTGGGACTTCAGGTGCTCATGAGGAGACCTCACCGTATTATAAGGGGTATCACATGGTGTTTTTCATTCAGCATTTTTCATGTCTCTGGCAAGTAGGTGGTACAGTGGAGAAAGCATGAGACCTGGAATTGGGAAGACCTGAGTTCAAATCCAGCTGTGGGCACATACTAGCTGGGTGACTGAGTGGGTCACTTAATCTCTGCCTGCCTCAATTTCCTCTTGAACAAGAAGGAGAAAAATCACAGCACCTGTCTCACAAGATCATTGTGAGGAAACTTCTCTGTATTGAGTATATAGTAGGTGCTTAATAAATGCTAGTTCCTTCATGTTTTCTCCAATCAAACTTGAAACTCCTTAAGGACAAGATGAACAGCATTTCTAATTTATTTTCTTTTTTAAACCCTTATTGTGGATTGATTCCAAGGCAGAAGAGTGGTAAAGGCTAGACAATGGAGGGTAAGTGAATTGACCAGGGAGTCCCATAGCTAGGAAGATTCTGAGGTCATATTTGAACCCAGGACCTCCTGCCTATAGGCCCAACTCTCTATCCTTTGAGCCCCTTCATTGCCTCCAGGACTTCTAAGTTCTAAAAGGAGAGCCTCCTGGTATCTTGGCACAAGATGGGATTCATCGCTTTACCACAAATGGTCATCATGGAGAAGGGGAGCTTCTACAATGGGAAGGGCACTTTATGGGGATCAGAAGGGTCAGTCTCTACAAGTCTCGTTTTCCTAGCTCGATGGGTCCCTGCATTCTGGGAAGTAAACTCCTCATTCTACTCCTCACAAAGAAAATGGTCATAAACTGACCATACTGAAAGGTGGCGTGAAAGCCAGAGCTGGCAGAACCCTCGTCTGCACAGGAGAACACAAGGGGGCGAAGGCCTTCAAGGCTTTGATCCCCGTCCACACCACCAACGCAAGACTGTCTCACGCTGAGAAAATCACTTCATTCCATGCCCTGGAATAGGGCCCACTCTCAGATGGGATTAGGAAGTTCAGAAGCCCACAAGTCAGTCCCCTAACATGCTGCCAGGCAGGGCCAGCCTCCCCGTAGGAAGACGAAGCTCCTGGAGGCACGTTTTAAGGGGGGCCAAGAAGGCTCTTTTGCCCCATCTAAAAAAATAAAAATAACTCTTAAATGAAGTTGAAAGTGGCACCATTGGACCTTTTCTCCTTTATCTTAAGGCTTTGATATTCATTGAGCTGGAGCAGCCGGGTGGCACAATGATGAGCATTCCAGGTCTAACATTTGGGAGACTCGTCCTTTGGTTCAAATCTGGCCCTAGACACTGACGAGCCAGGTGACCCTGCACAAGTCACTTCGCCCTGTTTGCCTCCATTTTCTCCGCTGTAAAATGAGCCAGAGAAGGGAATGGCAACCTGTTCCAGTATATCTGCCAAGAAAACCCTACATGGCATCATGAAGAGCCAGACACAATGGAAATGACTAAATAGCAACTCATTAAACTGCAAATACCACTGAGAAGGTTAACCCTTGGAGCTGTTATAACGCAGCTTATGAATAAAGGATGGAGGGTAGGTTTTCATAGAGGCCAAAAGGAAAAGGAACCCAAGAGGCCATGTGGATTGGAGCAGGGGAGAACGCTGACGGGAAGAGTCTAAAGAAGAGCATCAGAGTTTTGTCTAGGGCCATCTTGGATACCGCAGACCCAGGACTGGCATACCTTAGAGACACACCCTCCTTTGGGAGAAGGGGTGGGAGCTGGGATTTCTTCTCTTCCTACTATGAAGCAGGAGGGAAGAGGGAGGTAGCTGGTGGTTGGGTGGGAGGTGGAAAGGGGAATGGGGAATTAAAGCTTTGGCTAAATCACCTCTGCTAAGTCATAGGGAGTTCAGGAGGGATGGAAACCCCAAATCCTCCAGGTGGCTCTTGCTCTTTATATTGCTCTCTAAAGGAGAACATGTATAGTTTTTTTGACTTAAAATTTTTTATTTAGAACATGTATATTTAACAGTCCATCTAGGGAAGACGCACAAAGCATTCTCAACTACATAACCAGGCTAGATTTGAGAGCATTCTTCATTCTCGAATATCCACTTTCTCTCTCACAAAGAATACTCTTTCACAAGGAGAATGGGAAGGTTAAGAGTGATCTATTCTGATCCATCATTAGAAAAGCATCTTCCTTTCCTAAGGGGACCAATTGCCCCCTATTCTTGTCAGAAAATAAATATGGCTTCAGTAAACATGACCAGTGACATCTGGGAAGGAGAAAAATATTGGAACCGCAAAAATAAAAACCCCCACAAAGAAAAAGATAATTAAATTAATAAGGAATGCTTTTCAGACATAACATCACACAAGCCGAATAAATGTTTGCAGATATATTTTCAGAATAATAAAGTTATAGATGTTGCTTAGAAGCCAAGTTTAAGTGGATTAAATGCAGAAGTGCGTCATTTAGGAACATACCATAGAGAGACCTCATGGAATACTCTAAGAACTGTACAGTTCCTTACTTTTTTTGGATGGGGAGTGGGGGAGAAGAGGAGATGAAGAAAAGAGTGGCCAACATATAATTTTATAAATTTATGTTATAGAATTAAAGGCAGAGTTATAATTTTTTCACATCATGTGAAAAAGCTTTTAATCTATATACATATAAAATACCTATACTTGCATTAAAATTTCATATACATAGGCGTGTATACATGTGTATATATATGGCAACTAGGGGATACAATAGATAGAGTGCTGGGCTTGAAGTCAGGAAGACCTGAGTTCAAATTCAACCTTAGACACTAGCTTTGTGACTTTGGGAAATTCCCTTCCCTTCTGTTTGCCTTGATTTCCTTAACTGCAAAATGGGAATAATTATATTATCTCCCAGGGGCATTGTGAGGATCAAATGAGGTAACATGGGTGGTTTTTTGAGAGGAGTTTCTATTTTTTTAATTGAAAAATTTTATTTAATTAATTTAGAATATTTTCCCATGGTTATATGATTCATGTTCTTTCCTCTCCCCTCCCCTGTAGCCAACGCACAATTCCCCTGGGTTTTACTTGTGTCATTGATCAAGACCTATTTCCATATTATTGATATTTGCACTGGAGTGATCATTTAGAGTCTACTTCCCCAGTCACATCCTCATCAACCCATGTGATCAAGCAGTTGTTTTTCTTCTGTGTTTCTACTCTCTGGATGTGGATAGTGTTCTTTTGAGAGGAGTTTCTTACAAAGTCTTTATAGAGAAAATTATGTCAGAGAGAGAGAGAAATATTTTATTGTATTTTCCCCCAATTATGTGTAGCAGCAATTTTTAACATCTGTTTTCTGATATTTTGTGATCAAATTCGCTCTCTTCTGCTGCTCCTTCCTTCTCCCCTCCTTGAGATCACAAATAATCTGATATAGGTTATTCACATGCTATTTTACAGCCCATATTTCCATATTATAATTTTGTGAAAGAAGATACATATCTTATGAACTAGAAAAAACTCAAAGGAGATAATAACTGGGAAGTGCTTAGTATATAGTACATGGCACATAGTATATGTTAACTATTTATTATTATTATATGCAATATGTATTACTACTCTATGTACATAAAGATATACATACAATAGCAATAATAATAACTATATATGTAATAGTAACTAATATGTGTAAGTGATCATAGCTAACATATATGTTAAACATTTAATTAAATATTAATGACATAATTGATTATAATATCAAGTGCCAAGAACAGACAGGCAATAAATACAATGGTGGTTCTGAAAAGAGAGAGCTTAATGCTCCCTAGAGTAAGCCAAGGGAGACTCTGAAGGATCTTGTGACAATGAAACTATGGACTTGCAGAGGTGATGACAGAAGCATCGGAAGCAGGAAGTACAGCCGAAACAAAGATGGCAGCCAAAGACCAAGGCATGGTTGGGAAATGCTGCCTAGAGTATAGATGTATTTTAGGAAAAGTGGGAGATAAAGCTGGAGAAGAAAGGGTTTCAGAAAGTGGGGAGCGAACAAGGGGGGAAGAGAAGGATAAATGGGCACTGTCCTCCTTTCTAACACTACTTACGCACTCTGTGGTTCACGTCCCTGTCTGAGCAGCAATTCCTGCCTCCTCTTTAAGTCTCAGGGACTCTGGGAAGACAGATGGGCCCCTAAATGGGACGTATCTCCTCAAAGGAGGTCGTTCCTGATGTACAAGGGCAGGAATTGCCAAAGAGAACTTCAGAGTGTTACCAAAATGCCAACCTTGAGTCACCAGGAATAAACTCCTTAAGCATCATAATCTGGGTAAGGGGAAAACTGATAATTCCTTGGATTGTCATTTCCAAGGGGAAGGGAAAAACACACACACACACAATCTGGACTACTTCTCAATAGAATATTCTTGAAAGGACCCACTCGTTGCTTCTTTGCTGTTATTTTTCATGGGTAATGCAATCAGAAGATTCCCATGAAATCCTCTAAAAATATAAGATACATATGTCTTAATTTTTGATGTTCAGCTTGATTTTTATATTTCGACTTGAAGACCTTTTCATAGTGTAGGCTTCCTTTGTTGGATTCCATTGCCATATGTCTAATTAAAACTGTTCTGCTCTTTGTATTTTGATATTTGTCAGACAGAAGAGAAGCAGATTTCACTGAGAAGTTATTTCAAGAGAACAATAAATGAAAGGCATTAGAGAGAAAATAAAATTGAAAATCTATTTATAAATTTAAAAAGAATACTTGAGGACAGGGGCAGCTGTTGATAGAGGGCCAGACCAAGAGATGGGAGTGTCCCACTCCTGGCCTTAGATACTTTCTAACTATGTGACTCTAGACAAGTCACTTAACCCCAATGGCCTAGACCTTGTGCTCCTCTTTTTTAGAACTGAAACATGAGGTTATCTGGGTGGCTCCATGGCCTGAGAGACTGGAGGTCCTGGGTTCAAATTTGACCTCAGACACTTTTTAGCTAAATGATCCTGGGCAAGTCACTTAACCCCAATTGCCTAGCTCTTACTACATTTCTGTCTTGGAAGCAATATTTACAATTAATTCTAAGACAGAAAGTAAAGGTTTATTTAAAAAAAAAGAAATTTGGGCAGTCTTTGAAAAAGGGAAAAAAAATAGGCAGTAGGGGTGACTTCCGCATAAGTGCCCTTTCAGACATGGCTACTAAGCATCTGGTTTGAGCCACCAGGAAGGGGGCCTGGAGGAGAGGAAGGTTTCCTCAATGCCTCCATGGCCACAAACACTGGGATCCCTCCTATCTCACTTTCCTGATGGTGAATTCAATGAAGACTAGCCTAGGGGAGTGAGCCTTTGGGACCACACCACATTGCCTTTGTCAACAGTTCACTGGATGACAACACAAGAGAGTAGAATTTGAAGGTCTGGAGGCTCCTTTCCACTTAGAAGAGTCCATGAGTATAATGAATTGAAGAAAAGTTCTGAACCATCTCAAACCCCACCAATGAATAAATAAATGCCTAAGCACAAGCCACTAGAAGGAAAAAAGATACTGGCGTGTTAAGAAGAGGAGAAGAAGGGGGCTGCTGGGTTGCTCAGTGGATTGAGAGCCAGACCTAGAGACAGGAGTTCCTGGGTTCAAATCTGGCCTCAGACACCTCCCTGCTGTGTGACCCTGGGCAAGTCACTTGAACCCCATTGCCTAACCCTTACCACTCTCCTGCCTTGGAACCAATACATAGTATTGATTCTAAGATGGAAGGTGAGAGTTTAAAAAAATTAAAAAATAATTAAAAATAATAAAAAAAGAAGAGGAGAAGAAGAGGTGAAAGTATGTGATCTGAGGGGAAATCAAAGTCTGTCCTTAGAGCATTTAACTCTTTTCATCGTACAGCTCACTTAGGCACAGGTTCTGTCCAACCTTTGCTTTGTTCCTCTCACTGGATGGAAAATTCCACCCCAGCTCTATTCGCTGTCCAAAAGCCTAATGAGAACTCTTCCCACTACATAAATTATCAAACGAAAACCAAGCACAACCTGCCCAACAATGCAGAGATGGCAACTGCTTTATGAGTTCACTGAGATGCTCCCTAGCATGATGAGGATTCAATGCAAGAAACATTTATTTAGCACCTACTATGTGCTGGGAATGCAAAAAATGAAAAACGAAGCCGACCCTGCCCTAGAGTTTACATTCCATTTTTAATTTATTTTATTTTTAAATTTAGTTTTAAAATCTCGATGAATAGAAAGCATATACTCTGTAATCCATTTATTCACCTTCTACACACGTTTTCAAAAATCAGTAAACATTTAAGCACTTATCATGGGCAGTACACGGTACTCGGTGTCGGGGGGAATCAAAGCTTAAATCCCTTGCCCTCATGAACCTTGAGGTCTAGAAGGTGATATATATATATATATATATATGTATATATATATATATACATATATATATGAAACACAAACAAACATAATTCCAATGCAAAATAATACAGAACCTGAGCAGCAGAAAGCTATGAGACAAAATACACTGGGGGGGGGGCATTGAAAAAGGAAGGGAAGGACATTATGGACTAGGAGGATCAGCACAAGCTTCTTGGAAATGGTATTTGTATTGAGTATTGAGTTGGGGTAGGAATTTAGCATCCAAAGTGATCATATTTCGCTTGATCAATGACACATGTAAAACCCAGAGGAACTGCACGTTGGCTATAGGAGGGGGTTGGGGAGGGCAGGGAAAGAACATGAATCTTGTAACCATGGAAAAATTTTCTAAATTAATTAATTAAATAAAAAAAAAAAACAAAAGTATCCTATTTCCATCAGTCATATACTGTTGCATAATGTTCACGGTGTCTTCTCTTCCCTATAATAGTGCATTTCTCTTGGATCCATGGCCCACCATAATACAGGTTAAACAGCAAGCCCTCAATAATATACTTGCTGATTGACCAATAGAGAAAAGCTAACTAGCAAGTCACAAAAATGGGAGAAGGATCTGCACGTTCCATCTTTCACACTCTCCTATGTGACTAATTCTACTATTCATCAGAATCCAATTTGTTCTTCACCCAAGGCAGCGCAGCAGCCCATCCCAGGCCAGAATGTTTCTGAGACACGGCAGAGCATCGGTTTGGTGTCCCGGCTCCCCATCTTTCCCTGATCTTTGGCCAGGAATAGAAACTCAAATCTGCCCGTGAAATTTGGGGACAAAAATAAAATCTAATTCACCGGGAAGCTGCGTGTATGTATATGCGTGGGGTATCTGCATGTAGGTCATGAACAGCAAATTGCATTATGCATAAATCCTAGGTTAAAAAAATCAAACATCATCAATTCTTGTATACTCAGATGAAGCAAATCATTGAGCCTCTCAGTATGAGTGCCAGATGCTCTCATGCAATTCCTCTTTACACATGATGCACCTCAAAGGAGCCATATCCCATAGACTACCACACATCTGCAGGCAGTTAGCTCAGCTGGTTAAACATGGTGGCTCGGGCCACAGATTCAATCACCACGGAGGCCGGTTCATTTGGCTCTGCTCCATGGTCATGGAATGTCCCTGTGAGCCTAGCCAGGAGTGTATGCTGTTGGTCAGAAAGGGGAACCAGGCTCGAGAGAGCTCAGACTTTAACCCAATATATCTCTACTATTGTGAGAGGGAAAAAAAGGCACAGATCGTGCACTAGTTATCCCTGGGTAGGTGAATGGCAGACCACTGCGGTGTCTTCGCCAAGAAAATCCCAAATGGGGTCACAAAGAGTTGGACGCAATGGAACAAGGTAAAAAATATTCTCATTTAGGAGTCTTTTATCGCGCTCTCTTCTAGGTAGATTAGGCAGATAGAGCGTGTAAAGAGCTCCTGTAATTACTCAGATTGCTCTCTCTTTTAAGAGGCTAAAAAGTTGTTATTGACTTGACAAAGGCGACTCGGCTCCCATGAATGAGCCAATGATTGCATGTGGTCAGAGCACTATCCACCGGAACCCCATCCACGGGGGCTGGTCCAGATTTTTTTTTCCTTAACAGGGACTGAAATTGTCCTGGAGACTTAACTAGCTCAGGGAACGACAGGCTCCGGCTGTTGACATCCTTTTCTGGCCATCCGGGTACAAAAAGTCACAAGGGGCTCCTGCTCCTTCCGGATGTCTGACCTGTGGACTGCCATAGGGGTCACAGAAACGGGGCTAAGCTGAATCAACAAGGTATCCTTATTGCATATCCTTCCTCTGCCTCGGCCAGATCAAGCTCCTTTTGTCCATTGTGAAACCCTCGACGAGGCTCTCGAGCCTTAAAAACCAGTCCGAGTCAGGACTTTTTTGGACAACGCTACAGGCAGGTGGCTCGTGCGCTCTCTTCTCCCTCAACAAAGAAGGCCCTCTTCTACCTCTTTTTAAAAAAATATTATTATTAAAATGCTTTTTGTGAATCCGACATCAAACCTGGCAGCTCTGTGCCTTTCGTGACTATCGGCCATGAATCATCTTCCCTCTAGATTTCCTCCACATTTCCTTCCACACGAAGAACCTCATTTTCCTATATTCTTTTGAATGTGTTTCCACATTTTTTTTGGCAAGTACAGATGATTATTTCTCTTGTGCTCATTTATTGTCCCCAGGTAGATCAAATGTTCCCAGAGGACAGGGGCTAATGTGATGAATGTTTCTTTGCTATTTCTGCTACAGTGCTCATAATAGATTACATGGGAGTCCTGCACAATGGGAACTCAATAAATCAAAGCCTGTTGACCAGGGAATCAACTGTAAGTCAGCCTTTGTCTGGACTCCACAGAACTTTTCTCAAATGGAAAGTGATCGGTGTAGTGAAAAGGGCCTGGAATTGGAGTCACTCAATTGAGGTTGAAGTTCCAAGTCTAAAAGAAACTACAGATGGGGGCAGCTGGGTAGCTTAGTGGATTGAGAACCAGGCCTAGAGACTGGAGGTCCTAGGTTCAAATCTGGCCTCAGACTCTTCCCAGCTGTGTGACTTTGGGCAAGTCACTTGACCCCCATTGCCTAGCCCTTACCACTCTTCTGCCTTGGAGCCAATACACAGTATTGACTCCAAGATGAAACGTAAGGGTTAAAAAAAAAAAAGTAACTAGAGAATCTTGGTCGTGTCATTTTCCTTATCTGCAAAATGAATGGGGTGGAGGTAGATTAGTGGATCTTTAAGACCTCTTCCAGGCTCTAAATCTTATTCTTATTAATGATGGTTATGAAGGGTCATCTTTTTACTCAAATCAATGTACTTTTATAATTAAAAATTAAAAATAGTTAAATTAATTAAAATAAAATAATAATAAAAATAAATGGTTAAATAAAATGGTTAATCATTTAAAATGGTTAAATAAAAATGGTTAAATAAAAAAATAAAAAAAATAAAGGTCAATTTTTTCAAACAAATTGAAAAAAATTCAGTGAGAAGCCAAGTTGCAATGTAGCATGTAACTCTGAAACACAGTACCCTAATGTCTGACCCCTGTCATAATAGGGCAGTGTAAATAGTGGACAGAGTGCTGGGCCTAGAGGCAGGAAGACCTGAGTTCAAATTTGACCTCAGATATTTATTAGCTATGATACCCTGGGCAAGTCATTTAACCTCTGGGCCCTCATAGGGTTGTTGTGAGGATCCAGTGAAATAATAATTGTAAAGGATTCAGGTCAGTTCTTGGCCCACAGCAAGCTCTCTGTAAATATGAACTATTGTTATTAATAATAAAATTTTCTCTTTGGAGGAGGAGGAGAGAGTTTGAGTATTCTGAATACACATAAAATAAGAATGACTACATACAGCAGGTACTTTCAATTAAGTACTAATTTCTGGCATATGGGATGCATTGGACAGTGTTTACATTTCTGGGAGATTAGTCAAAGGCCTCCATGAATTAGATTTTCTCAACATAAACTAATAGAATGTTCTCGTTCTTATCTTTGTTCCATGCCATTGTGACTGTACACACATCTTTTTCCATGCTTCTTTTTGTGATTTTACTTAGGTGGATTTTTTTTCAGTTAATAATGAAAGTACATGTTTTCAAAAGGAGAATCTCCAAGTAAGATTTGCCATTAAAATGAATCATCCGGTGCTGAGCAAGTGGGCCTCGAACATGACTCGCCCTTTGGGAAGCAGAAACCAATAAGCTGGTGAATGATTCATCCAAAGATGCGAGTACAGAGGATGCTCGTGAGGTCAGGGATGCAGCAGACACACGGTGGTGACAGCAGTCGCGTCCCTAGGATTTCATTGTTGAGTGATTTCTCATAGTCAGACCCCCAAGAGGTGGCTCCATGAAACCAGAGAAAGGATCCCGAGAAGACACGCGCCCCGTTTGGATAGTCTTAGCCTTCGGTTCCAGGCTCAGTCCAGCTTTGGTCAGCTGTGTAAACAGGAAAGTAGCGAGAGCGCTGGGGAGGGCAGATCAGGATGGTGGCCACTCTGAGACCTACTGGGAGCTTCCCCAAAGTGGGGCAAGACATCTTCATTAGCTTTAGGGGCTCACTGGTGGAATCCCACAGATATCTACCACACGGATAGGCATTATATTTTGTAAAGCCCTCAGGGAATGAAAAGAAAACCATATAGGGAATAAACACATCAAAAGAAATCCAGCCCTTTCTATTTCTCTGTCCACACGCCCTTATTTTCCTTCCTATCCATCTTTCACTCTTCTTCTAAACTTCCCTAAGAAGTAACCAGACTCTTAATTTCTCCAGAATGACCACCATTGCCATAAAAATAAGAATTTTGTTGTTGTTGTTCAGTTGTGAGACCCCATTTCTTGGCAGAGGTGCTGAAGTGGTACTTTGTCATTTCCTCCTCCAGCTCATTTTACAGAGGAGGAAACGGAGGCAAACAGGGTTTAGGGATTTGCCCAGGATCACACAGTTAGTACGTGACTGAGGTCGGACTTGAACTCGGGGCATGAGTCTTCCTGACTCTAGCCCTGGCACTCGATCCACTCTGGAATCTCACTGCTCCAAAATAAGAATAGAAACGATGACTACCGTGGCCCTCGAGACACTCCTTCCTGACTTTACAAGAAAACCTTCTGAATCTCAGCCACCTACTCACAGTCACACAGCCCGGGACAAGAACGGAGCTTTCCTGACTCCAAAGTCTGAAAGGGCTCCCCTACCACAGGATAGAAGGGACACAGCTTTGCTTATCTTGTAAAGCCTGCCCCCATCACTTCTCTTTTTGGCCTCATCTTGGGCCACTTGCCTGCCTCTTCCATAATTTACCCCACTGTGGCCATCTTTCTTTTGTATCTTTAACCCTTCCCTTCCGTCTTGGAATCATTGCTGCGTATCGGTTCCAAGGCAGGAGAGTGGTAAGGACTAGGCAATGGGGGTGGAGGGACTTTTCCAGGGTCACACAGAATCTGGGAAGCGTCTGAGGCCAGATTGGACCCCCGGATCTCCCATCTCTTGGTCCGGCTCTCCATCCACGAGCCCCCTTGCTGCCCTTGAACACCATGTTCAAGCATCACCCTTTATGTCAAGCATAACGACATCCTCCCTCTTCAGACCATGAGCATCCTCCCTCTTCAAACTGCCGGGTATCGGCCCTCGGCCTATTTCTCTATGGGATGCCCACCCTGTCTCTCAGAGAGGCAGGATCCGTTTTATTCTGACGTGGTCCTTAGCCCCTAGAACAGAGCCTGGCACACCCAGAGCCCAGAGGCAAGAAGATTTGAGTTCAAATCCAGCCTCGGACGCAGAATACAGATGGATCTGTCCCTCCTAGATCCCCATCAACGCTCTTCCCTCCTGTGAAACATTCCAGGGAGGCGTGAAGCTCACCTCCTAATGAAGGGGATGAAGGGCGCCATGCTGAGTGCCGAGGACGTGCCGTCCATCGGGGAGGGGTACAGTCTTCCTAGGATCAGCAGCAACAGATACAGGTTTGGGTAAAGCTTCCATTCATTGCTGTCACTAGAGGAAAAAAAAAGATTAGATAATGTCTAAATACAAGCTAAACCAACATGTCAGCAGAGACTGCAACGTTGGGAAGCAGTGCGCTGCCTTTTAATGCATTTTTGAGATTAAACTTTAATAAGTGGGATGCAGGCAATGATAGATTTTTAAATATTTACCCATATTTTCCCATTTTGTCTGTGGCTCTTGTGTAAATTTTCTCTCTCTCTATTTTGTGTCTATTTTGTGAATGTGCAGCTAATGCAGAAAATATGTCTTATTTGCCTTTGTATTTCCCTCAAAACCTGATGCATGCGGGACCTAAATAATTACTCAGTGACGAGTCCATGAATATATGAAATAGAGCCACTCTGGGAGAGGGGGGACGGAGCCCTGAACTGGGACTCAGAAACACTTCAGTTTGAATCCTGTCTCAGAGGCAGGGAAGCCCAAAAAATCACTTGGTCTTTCTTAACCTCAGTTTCCTCATCTGTAAAATGAGGCTGTATCACACAGGACTGTTGCGAAGGTCAAGCAGTCACTACACATTTATCAGATGCCTATTATGTGCCAGGCACTGGGCTAAGCCATGGGAACACAAAGTAAAATTTGGTCTTCATTCTTAAATCTTAAAGGGGACACACCGGGCTAATGACCCTATACAAACAAGATACATCCAGAATAAATTGGAAATAATCAACAGAGGTGGGATTTGGGGGGGGGACCTAAGTGACTCAGTGGATAGAGCTTGGGCAAGTCACTTAACCCTATTTGCCTATTCCCTCACCCTTCTGTCTAAGATACGAAGTAAGAGTTTAAAAAAACCAACAGAGGGAAGGGACTAGGATTAAGAGAGATTGGGATGGAAGGTAAGATTTTAGTCAGGGCTTAAAAGAAACTGGGGAGGATATTTTAGGGATGGGTGGAGGAGTGAGGGTAAGACTCTTGTTTCTGGAAACATTTGTAAAACACTTAGAAAACTTTAAGGCAATACATAAATGTCAGCTTTTATTATTATCATTATTTTATGTGTGACTTATAGAATTAAATTTGGGCTTACAATCCAATTCTCAAAGCTAATATTTAATGGATGTTAATTTTATTCAATCAGGATATTCTTTATTTATTATAACTTTTCCCAGGTAAAATGGTAACTGAACCTGATTCCTTGGTTCCTATGTATTTACTGAAATATAGATGCATTTTTGTTTGCTAAGGGCCAGAAGCTCTTCATTAAAAAAAACAAAACAAACAACAGTTTAGAGCATGAAAACAAATTCTAAACAAAAGCAAAACTGAACTGGTTTCCTTCTCTTCAATGGATACTGTTCCTCAAGGTCAGGTTTTGGTTGTTTTTTTTTTTCTTGCCAGGATTTGGAAACACATGACAAGTCTAACAAATATATAGTGAGGGTAGCTAGGTAGCTAGGTGGCTAGGTAGCCAAGCCCAGAGATGGGCAGACCTAGATTCAAAATTGGCTTCAGATGTTTCCCAGTTGTATGATCCTGGAAAAGTCATTTAACCCCACTGCGTAGCCCATGCTACTCTTCTGCCTTGGAATTGACACTTGGTATCAATTCTAAGAGAAGGTAAGGATTTAAAAAACAGAAAAATAATATATATGTTTATAACTTTTCTGTTATATATATATATTTATATATACATATACAGTCTTAGATGACCTTATTAAAATATTATTAATTTTTAAAATTAAATTGAATTAATAAAATATTATTAAAATAGAATATGTTATTGTGGTGACAAGAATGAGAAATTGAGGGCATGTCCATGTATTGGAGAATGGCTGAACAAATTGTAGTCTATGTTGATAGAATACTAATGTGCTAAAAGAAATGATGACTGGCTGATTTCAGAAAAAGCTGGAAAAATCTACATGAACTAGTGCTGAGAAAATAAGCAGAACCTAGAGGATGTTGTACACAGTAATAGCACTATTGTATGATGATCAATTCTGAAAGACTTGACTACTCTCAGCAATCAACGATCTGGAACTATTCTGAAGGACTTAAGACAAAGAACGCTTCCCACCTCCAGAGAAAGAACTGTTGGGGGCAGATGCAGATCAAAGCACACTAGCTTTACATCAGTGTTTTTATCATTTTATTTGGGGGTTTTGGTTTTATATGAGTATTCTCTTACAATGATCAATGTGGAAGTGGGTTTTCCGTGATAATGTATGCATGGCCCAGATCAAATTGTTTACCTTCTCTGAGTGGGGGGAGGGAAAGAGATGGTTTGGATCTTATAATTTTGGAAACTCTATGTTGAAAATTATTATTACATGTAATTGGGAAAAGAAAATATCTCTGAATTAAAAATAGAATGCATAAATGTGTCTGAGACACTGAGGGCTTAGATTGTAGTCTTTTCCATGACCCACTTGCCAGATTATGTATCTTCCTTTTGTCCAGATGGTCAGAGCTATCCTAGTTGTGAGCATAAGTGATCAGATCAGCCCACGTGCTGCTGCTAGCCAATGGTCAGTGTCTGCACTGCACAATTTGAACTTGTGAAAATTAAGAACTATAATAGCATATAGATGCGTTCTGCATTAAGCAAACTAAATATATAAAAACACAGATTTATGATTCAGAAATATTGAGGACAATTGCTTACATTAAAAACAATCCTTTGCTTACTAAAAGAGCTGACCACATAATTCTTTTAAAAAGCAAATTCTTCTATTACAATTAGAATACAAGTCTATGTTTACCTCCTCTAAAATTGACTTACAATGAAAATTTTCATTTAAAAATGGGGTAGCTATGTGGTACATTGGATATAGCACTGGGCCTAGCATCAGAAGGTCTTCAGTTCAAATTTGTCCTCAGATTACTCCTAGTTGTGTGGCCCTGGACAAGTCACTCAATCCCATTTGCCTAGTCCTTGCCCTTTGGTTTTGGAGATTTACTAAAACAGAATGTCAGGGTTTAAAAAACAAAACAAAAAAATATTTTTCATTAACATATCTTTTCCCATATAAAGCAAGGAAGCATGAAATAGCATACAATACATAGAAGCACTGATAGGGCACAGGGTAAGAAGGAACTCTGAGACATCTGGTCCAACTCCTTATTTTATAAATGAGGAAACAAAGTAATTTGACTGAGAAAATAAGTAGCAGTCCTTGGATTTTTGAACCCAGGTCCTTGGATTCCAAACTCAGTACTATGCAGTTGATATTTTTTTTAAATACTGCATGACCACCTAACGTGAAAGTCAGCTTCTGATGGTATAATATTTTCCCCAAGTGGGAGACCATTTAACAAAATAACTTTCTTCTTCCATTTCATTCCCTTCCCCACCCCACCCCCTCTTTCTCTCCCTCCCTCTCTCTCTCTCTGTCTCTGTCTCTGTCTGTCTCTCTCTCTCTCTATTTCTCTCTCTCTCTGTCTCTGTCTCTCTCTCTCTCTGTCTCTGTCTCTCTGTCTGTCTGTCTGTCTGTCTGTCTGTCTGTCTGTCTGTCTCTCTCTCTCTGTCTCTCTCCCCCCCCTTTTCTTCTTACCTTTCCACAGTATTGGCCACAAGTTCCAGTTGCTTGAGAAGGAAAGGATAAAGTGCTGGAAAACGAGAGAAAAATTCTCTCCCTGTCATTCTGTAAAGGAAACAGAATTTGGTAATTATAATCATAAGAACTCCCCTAATCAATATGATAAATCAGTCTTTAAACACACAACAAAAAAGAAGACTAAGGTCATTCCTTTGGTGATTTAACTAAACACAAGATCAGCACTCAGAGCTAATCAAAAGATAAATACTGGACATGTTAATGACTCTAAGAACTCTTAATAAGAAGAATTATATTTCAATCAAAATACTATAATCAAATGACTAGCTATAACATACAGTCTTATACTGGTTCTGCTCACTTCACTTTGCATCAGTTCATATAAGACTTCCCAGTTTTCCTAAAACCATTCTCCTCTTGGTTTCTTAAAGCACAATAGTATTCCATCACAATCATATATCACAGTTTGTTCAGTCATTCCTTAATAGGTGCATATCCCCATAATTTCCTATTCTTTGCCAACACAAAAAGAGCTGCTATAAATATTTTTGTACAAATAGGTCCTTTTCCTTTTTTCTCTGACCTCTTTAGGATGCAGACCCAGTTATTGCTGGAACAAAAGGTATGCACAATTCTTTGGGTAGAGTTCCAAATTGTTCTCTAGAATGGTTGGACTAATTCACAACTCCACCAATAATGCATTTGTATCCCCATTTTCCCACCTCTTCTCCAATATTTGTCATTTTATTTTTCTTTCATGTTAGCTAGTCTGAACAGTGGTAACTCAAAGCTGTTTTAATTTGCATTTGTAGAATCAATAGTGATTTAAAGCATTTTTTTAGTGTAACTATTAGTCTTGATTGAATGTAAGATTTTTTTTTAAACCCTTACTTTCTAAAAAAACAAAACCCTTACCATCTGTTGCATGTTTTGGTTCTAAGGCAGAAGAGTGTTAAGGGCTAGGCAAAGGGAGTTAAGTGACTAGCCCAGGGTTACACAGGGTTACACAGCTAGGAAGTGTCTGAGACCAAATTTGAACACAGAACCTTCTGTCTTCGGGCCAGGCTCTCAATCCACCGAATTACCTAGCTGCTCCATTCCTATATTTTTGTTAAGAAAAGTTCAAATGGGGGCACAACCTGTTCATCAAGATATGTTTAATAACCAATGTGATAAAAGTGTTTTTTTTTTATCAAGAATTAAAGAATATTTTCCAAAATCTTGTGCTAAACCAAGTAAAACAAGTGAGTGCAGAAAAAGAATATATTAAAAGGTTTTTATAATGTAAAAAGGTAATAAAGCTTATTAGATGTTAATTATTTTACATTGTCCTGGACAATTGGCATACCACTGTAATCAACTCGGCTTTGGAAGTTCTGCCCTATGAGCTGAACTATCCCAATTGGTGAGTGAACTCTGAAGAAAAATAAAAATGTAAAGAAATAAAGTATGATTTGTAGAAGCATGTCTTAAAGAATAAAAACAAAACCCATAACCTCTCCCCCACCATTCCAGCCCCCAAATATCACTCACAAAGATCTCAGGAACAGAAATTAAAAGAAGGAAATGCAGAGGGATATAGATAGAAAGCTGGCAAAGGTAGAATAAAAACAAGACTAAATCATCACGTGGCACACAGCAGTGACAGGGCCGCCAGCGCCCAAGGGAAAAACACACGTCTCAGCCACAGACCATAGGGCAAACACTGCCAACCTGGTCACTTGATGAAAATAAATGTTGAAAGCCAAAGCCCAGGAGGCTTTCAGTAGGTGTTTCAAATGGCAACCCAATAAACAATCTGAATCTGGCGATTCCCAATCTTCTGGCCTTTTAAAGGGCCCCCAGTCAGAGCAGCAAAACTGGCTTCAGGGTGCAGCCAGACCTTCTCTCATGGACTGATGCTGAGTGTAGAGCATGCCAGGGCTAATGAAACAGGGCTTAGGGATAAAACTGGCAGACCCTCAGAAGAAAAACAATATCCCCCAAACAGAAAGAAGCCGACAAGCGCTGGGACCAAGCAAACAAACACGTTTCAAAACAGATGATTTAAAATGCAAACTAATAAAATCAACTAATGAAAATAAGTTTGGGTTTGGCATCCTCTCAGGAAGGCAATGTGGGCTGGTTCTTAAATTCCTTTCACGAGTTTTGTTTCTGGGCTAACGCTATAGAATAAGTACCGATTCTTATTGGACCAGGGCACAAAAGAAGAGGCCCGAGTTCTCCTGGGGTTAGAATCCTACCCTCCACAGAGCATCCATGACCCTAACAATTTGGGCTGAGGTCGATGGCATCCAAACCACTCAGTTGCTATGATTCAAACTGGCAGCAGGGTAATAAAGGAGAACTTGGACCATGTTCTCTTCCCATGCTCCTCACTTAACTCTCTATCATCCTGGAATATCAGTGGGCTCTCTTGGACTTTGTCTACCCCTTGAGGGGCTGCATCCCAAATACAGAATTTCCCGAATGATTCATCTGGTGTTAGTATGAAGGAAACAGAAAGCTTTGCTCTGGAAGTCCCCCATCTGTTCTACTTTTAAATCACTGTCACATCTGAAGAATGGTCATGGAAACAAATTTCCTCTCTTATATTTGACATAGTTTTTCAGAAAGTCTCCAAAAAACTACTGAATAATGAATTATATAGAACATCAAACAAGCTATTCTTTCAGAATATCCACCACCCAGTTATCTTCTCTGGAGAAAAACTATCACAGACAATAAGATGATATTTGCTTGCCAAAGAGGTTTGCCACTGTCATAGAAGAGTTCCAACACAGAGTCCAAAAAGAAGGGTTCCCAAGGGATTTTGAGGCCCACAAGACATCTTTTTTACAGAGGACATTGTGCTGAATACATCCAATTTTGGGACACTGGAGATTGCTAAATGAGATCCATAATTTTTTTAAGGTAGTTCAAGAAATCTATACAGAAAAATCAAACTAAAAAAGGATGCTTCCTGTCCAGAATATAATACATGGTGGGTTAGACAACCTCTTGAGGTGGTCAATGAGCACATCTCAGAGAGACACTGCCAATAGATAATGAATTGGATCCTGAATAGAATAGAAGAGCCCAAGGCATACCATAATTCATACGCTCTGGGTTTTAGGGGGTAATCTTGGTATAGGTGGACTACACTCCTACTTATATGCCACCAGAATCCCTACTGATAGGGAAAATGCTTTCAATTTATAGAATATTAGTCACAATAACAACACTGACTCAAACGTGAAATATTTACTGAAAAATAAGACAAAAGCAGAACTTTTATGTATTAGAAGACAAAAGAAAGGATAATCAAAATATGATAGTCCTTCTATAAAGAAGAGGGTCAGACTTTCCTACCAGTGCATTAGTATCCAAGGAAAAAAATACTGTCCCTCTGTTAATTATTTCAAATTTATTCTAATGCTTGTAACTAATTTATATATAGTTGTTTCCATCTTGTCTCCACCATCAGACTTTCACTTCCTTGAGAGCATGAATTGTCTTTTAACTTTCTTTGTATCCCCACCTCTTAGCATAATGCTTGGCATATAGTAAGCACTTAATGCATGTTTATTGACTGACTTGCCTGACAAAGTCTGGCAACAAGCCATGTGAGTAGAGAAACTCCTGAATTGGATACCCCATGAGTCTAGAATGCCAGTCCTTATTTCCTTGATATCTTTAGGTAACATACTGAACAAAACCACTTCTCTGCTAATTGCTCCTCTAGTGGTGGTCCTCACAGAGCTCTTTATGGGCAAAGCCCATTTCTCTACTACTCTAGGCTCCTGAAGCAGCAGTGAGTTCTTTTAGCTCACAGCTACCCCTGGCAAGCCTCTGAGAAAACATTACGCTATTTCAATGACAAGCAATTACTTTAAGTGATATAGAACTGCAAAGATCTTCATATCTGCTCTGGACATCTAAGAAGTTTCTCCCTCTAAAGCTGTAACTAGTTTAGGGACATATAGTCTCTCAGTAGGTGGCTCTTATCAAACAGTGGGTTATGTTTTCTTTAATAATTTTACCGTAAAACTATGCCTCATGCACAAAAAGTACAATTCACAAAAAAATAGATGCAAAGCCTCTTTTTCTCCTTCTGTTTCTCCTGCTTCATTCACAGAGGGGAGGAAAGAGCAATATATGCAAACTCCTGAGAGGTTTTCCCTGCTCTCAGGCTGTAGGTGGCAAAAAAGGGCAATCATTCCAATTTATCACCAGACAGGATTCTGCTTTCCTCCAATCAGCTTCTTGCAACTCTGACATCATCCCACTAGATGTGAAAAAGTCAGCTTCTCCCTATAGTTGGCTCCTATCAATTTCAGTAAGCATCATCTGTCACTTTCCCGTGCCTGGCTCCTTCTGACTTCTCTTCTCAGCGCCAATGTCTATCTTTTATCTGGCCATTACTGGGGAATCTAAAGCTTCAAATCAAGTAACTGCTCATGAGTCCTCAGGATCACCCACTGCTAAACTGTGAACTATAATATCCCAAGTCCTCTGTTTTATCAAGTCTAATAATATAAGCTGACCACAAACACTTCTAGGATTTATAGTTCCTTAGACTCCTCTAAAGAATCACATGCAAATGGGCTGAAAGACCAATGCGCTGTGGTTTTCTAGTGTTCTGCTTTTGTATAAGTCCTCCAAGTACATGTATACACAAATATTCTTTTCCACCAAAATGCCTACATTAAAAAGGGAGCAGTGCCTTATTTATGTAATTACCAAAACAATGTAAACAAAAGCAACACTTAACAGGCACAAAGATATAATTAATTATAATGACCAATCTCAGCCCCAGAGAAGAGAAGAAAAATTCCACTATCATCTTCCTCTCAGCAGAGAAGGCAAGTGTGGAATGTTGTACATGATGTCACTCCTTTTAACAGCTGTTTTTGCTTGACTGTTTTTCTTTGTTACAAGGGAGAGTTCGTTGGGGATAGGAAATACATCTAGAAATAACAGTAGTGCCTAAACAAAAGACATAAATAAATAAAACTTTTTTTAAAATTTAAAACCATAAAAAATTCTGAATAAGACCCTAGTCTAGTTCCTAGTATATAGAATGCTTTATTCAACTGACTAAGGTGGCAAAGAATTATGCTAAGAGGAGGGGGAAACGTATAGACAAGATATTCCCTGAACTCACTGAATTCACAGTCTAGAGAGGGAGAGACCTATAGATACAGGTATAGCACACAATAATGTTAAATACATTCGAGTCTTGATGGTTTTGTTTGGTTATTTGTGTTTTGTTATATATTAAAGATTTTTACTTAAAACTGTGGGATTCCCACAGTGGGGATGAGAGAAGATTTCATAGAACAGGTAATATTTAACTTGAGCTTTATCTATATAACATATAATGCTATGTAACATAGCATCATTATAATATATAGCATTTAAATATATATTTATAGGGTATATGTATAGAGAAAGATTACATACATGATACATAGGAATTCAAAAGGAAAAAATGGAAGGAGAAGAGTGGGTTTTCTAAGTGTAAATAAAAGAATATGCAAAAATCTATGGGCAGGAGAACATAGGGAATGTCTAAAGGATAAAAAGTAGTTCAGATTAGCTAATACTTAGAAGTTGTCAGAAAGAAGAATGTAAGGTAAGATTTGAAAGTAGGGTAGTAGGTTATTATTGAGGGAAAGGGGATGGTTGGGCTTCAATGACAAGCAAAGGAATTTGAAATTTGAACTCAAGAAGCAAAAGGGAGTTGCCCTTTTGAGAAGAATATGACCAGCTCTATGAATGAGGAAGATTTTTTGGAAGTATATGAAAGACAAATTGTGGAGAATGAGAGAAGAGGTAGAAAGGCCTATTAGAAATCCAATATCAGGAGCAATTAGATGACACTGTGGATCGAGCCAGACTTAAAATTAGAAGACCTGGGTTCAAATGCGGCCTCGGATACTTCCTAGCTGGGTGGGTCACTTAACCCCACATTGCTAGCCTTTATTGCTCTTTTACCTTAGAACCAACACACAGTATTGATTCTATAACAGAAGGTAAGATTTTTTTTTAAAAATCCATTACTATATTCTTGGTATGGAGAACCTATTATAGGCAGGAGAAATCAATTCAAGTCAAAAAGCATTTATTGGTTGCTAGAGTCCAATTGTGCTAAACTCTAATGATACAAAGAAAAGAGAAGCAGTTCCTTACTTTGAGGAAGTCACATCTAATGGGGAAGAAAATATGGAAGCAGCTCTGCATATTGTCAAACCTGGCGTCTTTATAATAAAGTATTAAAGGTTCAGATATATAGGCAGGGAATCTATAAAGGGGTAGCTAGTTGTCTCAGTGTGTGGCTGGGCCTGGAGTCAGAAGAACTGAGTTCAAATCTCAGCCACTTGCTAGCTGTCACTCACTCTCTTGTTTGCCTTATTCCACTGGAGAAGGAAATGGCAAACCACTCCAGTATCTTTGCCAAGAAAACCCCATGGACCACAGTATGGTTTCATGAGGCCATGAAGTTAGACATGACTGAACAGCTGAACAACAAAATCTATATAGAGATAGACAGAGACAATACACACAAACACAGCAGGCTGCTGCAACAGTGGAGGTATGTAGCAAGAAGGGCCTGAACGATGGTGGCAGCTGCATCGGAGGAGAGAAGAGAGAATAAATGAAAGATGCTGGGGCCTGACATCAGATTGCAAAGGCAGGGAGAGAGAGAATTAATTAATTAATTAATTAATAAAAAATAAATAACAAAGAAAGAAAGAACAAGAGAATAAAGAGGATGATACCAAGGCTGGGAGTCTGGGTAACTGAGAGGATGGATGTGGCCTCAACAGGAATAGGGAAGTCTGGAAGGAGAGAGTTTAAAGGGAAAGATGAGTTCCTTTTGGGACATGTTGAGTTTAATATGTTTATAGGACATCCAGGTTGAGATGGATAATTAGTAGTTGGTGATGTGAGCCTGGAGGTTAGGAGAGAGAATAGGGCTTATTACAACATCTGAGAATTATTTGACATTGATGGTTAGAGTGGGATAAAAACATCCAAGAAGTATTTGCATAGAGATAATAATTGAGTAGGGGGAAGAGGGTAGCTAGGTGACTCAGCAGATAGAGCGCTGGGCCTGGATTCAAGAAGATCTGAATTCAAATCTGACCTCAGACGCTACTGCTATGTGCTAGGCAATATGCTAACAATGCTAGCCTTCAGGCGACCTGCCACTGAAGGGAAAAGAATCAGAAAGTAGGAGAGGAGGATATAAGGAAAAAAGTTGGAAATTACAAAAGACCTTAGCAAGAAAATTCATTTAAAAACCTTGAGCACAAGCAGATCAAGCATCAAAGATATTAAAAAAAGAGTAGATGATGGGCTCCAAGATATATAAAGTGGTCTAAACATCTCTCAATCAATACTGTCAGATAATGGAAAATGAATCAACACCTGATGAGGCAAAACCCAAGAGAGCATGAAATCACAGTAGGACATTTCAAAATGGTTCAAGAGAAAAATAAAAATAATTATAACAGAATTTATGGCCTGCCCAGAAAAAATAACTAGAAGAATAGAAAAACTTGAATCCATGGGGGCAAGTCTCACCAAAGACAAGAAAATGAGAATAAATGAATGGGAATACCAATGCATAGAAGTGAAGGACAATTTGGAAGAAAACAAAATCAGTAACATTAAAAATAAAAGATTTCTATACAAGCAAAATATACTGCTCTCGAAGGCATGATACCTTGAGCTAACTTAAGGATGATAAGTTTCACAGAAGAATAGCACAAATAAAAAAAATCTGAAAACCACAACAGAAGAAAAAAATATAAGAAAAGTACCCAGAAGAATGGAAACATTAAAAAAAGCATTTATTAAGTTCTTACCATGTTCCCAGCATTGCTCAGCACTGGTGAAACCAATACAAAACTGAAATGGTCTTTGCCCTCCCTTAGCTTATATGTAAATAATACAAGGTAGGAGAGAATCAGAAAAGGGAGTTTTCTCGATTTGGGGAGTTCTAGGAGGACAAGTAGAGCCAAAAGTGGCAATAGAGATCTCCTTCCCAGAAGTAATGATAGTACTAATGTCAGTGTTCTTAGAGCAAAAGGTAGAGGAAAGGTGATGGGAAGAAGGGAATGCTCCCTATCTTCCCTTATTTAACTTTCCTGTCAAATCCCTGCCATTCTATAAAAATTTTCAGCCTGGAAAATGCAGAGTATTCATGGTGTGCAGAGAAATTAGACACAGTACCAACCTTAAGCAAATTAGAATAACAAAATACTGGGAAGTGGAAGACTTGAGAGATTGCCTAGTTCAGTCTTCTCATCTTACAAAGAGAACACAATGAGGCTTAGAAAGATTATATGACTTTGCCAAGGTCAAACATCTAACTCATGGCAGATGTGGGAATAGAACTCAGGTCTCTTGACTCTTAGTCATCAATCTTAGCATTGTACCATTTAGCTGTCAAAGAGAAATCTGCAGTTAAAACAAACATTACAGTGGGAGGCATTTGTTTAATCCTACTCTCTGTGGAATGGACAGGGTCCATTTGACCTGGAGTATCTAAAAATGGACAGAGAAGAGAGTAGCAGCTCAGACCACTTGTGGTCAGGATGGCTATCTACAGTATTACTCTTCATTATATACTATCAGTTAAAATTCAACTCAAGGTTTTAAACTTATTTTTGACTTCACAAACTAAGTCAACCCATCAACTTTTGATAGATGGGTGAAAAAGTACACATTCAGACAGGTTAATAGTAAAAATCTTCTCATGTGGCTTTATGTGGGGTTTTCAAGTTTCAGTAGATGATAGAAATTCCTTTCAGCCTGAAGATCTGGTATTGACCTTACCAACATTTTCCAATGCTTGCCATTCTCACATTTCCTTTTTTCGACTTCTTTTTTCTCCATACACCAAAATAGAAAGAATTCAGTCCCCTACAAATAGAATAAATGTTCCCTCGCATACAGTAATTCCCAAGAAAATCAAAGTAAAGGATAATTATGTTCATTTCATTTTAATGCCTGATTTTTCACCACTAAAAAAGAACCTGCAGTCTCCTTTTCAATGCTTATGTGTAAGGTTCTATTGCGTACATCCACTCACCCAGATTGACTGGTTCATACCTTCTTTTGAAGCTCTACTAATGACCTATCCACCACAGGAATGGGCTATGTGTTTGGCTGGAGTTGTCCAGGATAAGAAGTAAGGCCAGGAGAGTAGTGACCACTACCTAGCAGAGAAGAGCAGTCTCTGTTCATTCACTCAATAGCAGTCACTACATAGCATGGGTCCACCTCTGCTCTGTGTGGCTAGCTTATGGATTTTGACAGTGGACTCTGCTGTGGTGTGACTGTCCAGTAGAATCAAAAGACGTAACGAAAGAGCTCAAGAATTCTGGGTGACTTCCTTCTACCTTGGACACAGAATCTCACGCGTCCCACCCAGGGATCAAAGGCTTTGGTCACCGCCTCAATACAAGACTTCTTGGATGAAGGTCCACTGGTCTATAAATGCTGTCAGGGCCAGTGATCTTTGGCAAATCCTGGCTTACAGACTTTTGCCCAAGAGAGGGAGATCTATAATACCACTTGAAAACAGGCAAAAATAGAACAGGAGAGAACCAGACAGCTATGACTGACAGCACTGAACAGATAGCCAGATGTGTGTTTCAATCAACAAAAGAAACTATATCTGTAAATGTCTATGATGTAAAAATATTTCTTCAAAGACACAGGTAAAGGAAATGATTGCAAATGAAGAATAAGATTCCCTGCTATTATCAGAATATTTAGAACTATTTTCATTCCAGTGGAGAGTCAAGTTAGACCGTGAGATTTCTTCCTTACACTGTACAATTCACCTAGAAGTGCCGAGAGACTGGAATAATTTTCAAAACATCAACCAGATCTCCAGATGAAGAGAAAGGACAAGCGAGTACTTGGAAATGGAAGAGGTAAGAGCTTAATGTTTTGGACAACTTTAAGAGACCTGTTTGCTTTTCCGTAAACCAGAAAGATAATCCAGGATAAGCACAAATCATATTGTTGTTATTATGCAAAACTCCAAACTCTGGCTCCTGGGTTTGGCAGCAGGAAGCCTGTTGGCTTCTGAAGAGATACAGATGAAATTTATTTAATTAATCATTCCAAGATCAGGGCGTTGTGTTTGGTGTTCTCATGAGAAGGTGGTTTATACAAGTATTTTGAAGTTGGCAAAGGACCTCCTTCTTGCACACATGGCACTCCCTTTCAAAAAGCCACAATCCTATCCCAATGGACTCACTTTCAACCTGTCCTCTTCCCTCATCATGCCCAGAACAGAATCCATCATTCTTCATTTCTGTCTATTCACATCCTGCCTCTCCCTTTAAGGTCCATCTCAAGTACTAGCTCATCTAGGAAGCTATCTCTTTCTATGAGCCTCTTGGACCATTTAGTTTAGAACCAACTATGCCCCAAACCAGGGCAGTCAGCGGATAGAGTTCTGGTTCTGAAGTCAGGAAGACTCACCTTCCTGGGTTCAAATCTGGCCTCAGATGCTTACTAGCTGTGTGACCCTGGGCAAGTCCCTTAACCTAATTTGCCTCAGTTTCTTCATGTGTAAAATGAGTTAAAGGAGGAAATGGCAAATCACTCTAGTATCATTGCCATGAAAACCCCAAATAAAGTCATGAATTATCTATCAGACACAATGTAAATGACTAAACACAAAAAATGCACCTACTTATTTTGCAACTGCAAGATGAAGCCCTTTCCCAGTTTCTCTTAATTCTAGTGCCTTTCCTCTATCAACTATTTCTTATTTATTATGTAAATACTTTGCTTTGTATATCATTCTTTGCATGTTGATTCCATCATTAGATTGTGAACTCCTTGAGGATGGGGGGCTGCTTTTTGTGTCTGTTTTCAACCAAAGCACTTAGCACAGAGCCTGGGCATATAACAGCTGCTTAATAAATGTCTACTGATTGATTGAATCTCCCTTTAATTTTCATTACCTTCACAACGAACTTGAGATTACTGCAAATTTACCTACATTAGTGTTCACTAGCTGCTCATGTATGCTGTTCTGCATTTTTCCTCTCCAGGTAGATTGTAAATTCCTTTTTTGGGAAGACGATATCCCATGTATTTGTAGGTCCTGTACTACCTAGTATATGATATTTAATATATATTTTTAAATCAACTAATAGGTTTATTAAAACAATTGATTTTTTGGGGAATGGCTGAACAAACTGTGGTATATGTTGGTGATGGAATACTATTGTGCTAAAAGGAATAATAAAGTGGAGAAGTTCCATGGAGACTGGAACAACCTCCAGGAAGTGATGCAGAGCGAGAGGAGCAGAACCAGGAGAACATTGTACACAGAGACTAATACACTGTGGTATAATCGAACGTAATGGACTTCTCTATTAGGGGCGGTGTAATGTCCCTGAACAACTTGCAGGGATCCAGGAGAAAAAAACACCATTCATAAGGAAAGGATAAACTATGGGAGTGGAAACACCGAGAAAAAGCAACTGCCTGAATACAGAGGTTGAGGGGACATGACAGAGGATAGACTCTAAATGAACACTCTAATGCAAATACTATCAACAAAGCAATGGGTTCAAATCAAGAAAACATCTAATGCCCAGTGGACTTACGCGTTGGCTATGGGGGGTGGGGGGGGAGGAAAAGAAAATTATCTATGTCTTTAACGAATAATGCTTGGAAATGATCAAATAAAATATATTAAAAAAAAAAATAAATGTTCACTCACTCAAAAAAAAAAAAAACAATTGATTTTTAAGAGTAAAATAGAGGGCCTCAGACACTTCCTAGCTGTGTGACCCTGGGCAAGTCACTTGACCCCCATTGCCTAGCCCTTACCATTCTTCTGCCTTGGAGCCAATACACAGTATTGACTCCAAGACGGAAGGTAAGGGTTTTAAAAAAAAAAGAGTAAAATAGAGGCATCAATCCTACCTCTCACCTCCCCCTTGGGGGAAAAAAATCTGGATTCTACTACAAAAAAAAAAGACTGTTACAGTTTCAATAGTATACATTAAAGACAAATGTGTGATGATATGCTGGGGAGGATTAAAAAACGAGGGAAGAAGGAAAACACATAAAAGATAGTCTCAGCAATAGGCATGATATAAATAGATTCAGACAAACAACTGCAGTATTGAACCCTAACGACTTGGTCCAGTTTGGGCTTGCCCAGGGATGCCTTCCACCAAAGGGATCTGAAGGACATCAGACTAAAAATAAAGATACAATGAAACTGTTCTTATAAAAAATTTTTATCTTCCCAGTTCAAGTGTGAGTCCTGAGAAACAAGACCATTTGAGTCTTAAAGGAAGCAGGAAATCCTTGTTTTCAGCAAACCCATGAAACACAAATTGGTGTTTGGCTAAGCCCCATGAAGGATACAGAGCTTAGGTAAGATGCAGTCTTTGCTCTTGTGGCTCTTACAGGCTAATTAGGAGGAGAAGACACCAGTATGGACAGCTACAAAACAAAAACTCTTATAAGCCAAGTAAATATTTTAAAATTAAAAAAATTTTAATTTAAAATTTTAAAATTTTAAAAAATTTTAATTTAATTTAATTTAAAATTTAATTTAAAATGTTAAAATTTAAAAAAAAGTTATAGCTTGGAAGCTCCAGGAAGCCTATGTGGATGTGGCATTTGAGTTAAGTTTCAAAGGTGGGCATGAATTGAACAGATATTTATTAAGTGCCCACTACATGCAAGGGAACTCACATTATTTTCTGTGACACAAAGACAAAAACAAAACATTGATGTACAAAGGGACTAGAAGAAGTACACAAATAAGTACAGGAAAAAACGAAATAATAACTGAGAAGAAAGAGTACATTAACAACTGGAGGGAAAGGCAGGAAAGGGATCGGTGAAGGTTTCTCAGAGGTGGTGGTACCTGAGTTGCACCTTGAAGGAAGACAAGGTTTTTGAGAAGTAGAGATGAGATGAGACAGGAAAGCATTCCAGACAGAGGGGATGCACCATGATTGTAAAGTAACAAAGGTGGAAGATGTGTGTATAGAGTTCAGCAAATAGCCAATAGTTCCATTGGAATGGAATGGATAGAAAGAATGCAGAGTTCTTGAAGAGGAGTTCTGTGAAATCAGGCTGGAAAAACAGGTAAGTCTTAAATGACTGGGCAAGAAGCATGAATTTTAATCTAGAGGCTATCATCAGGAATCAATTATAGTTTATAAGCAAGTGGGGAAGATGATCATACATGCTTTAGGAAAATTATTTTGGCAGCTGTGGGTGGATTAGAGACAGGAGAGACTAGGAACAGAGGCAAATTAGAAAGCTATTAAGGTAGTTTGGACAGGGGTGATGAGGGTCCAGAAGGGAGTTGGCTGAATGAGTAGTTTATTTTTAAATTTTAACTGCCTTAGTTTTGTTTGTGCGAGACATTTGTTTAACTTCATATAATCATTTATTGTTTTTTTAATTGAGTTCTAAGTTCTCTCCTCCCTCTCCCAACTCTGCAGAAGGCAAACAATATGTCAATTATATATGTGAAATTATGCAAAACATTTCCATTTTTGTCAAGTTGTAAAAGAAAGCACACATTCTCAAAAGAAAAAAGTGAAAAAAAATATGCTTCAATATGCACTCAGTGTTTATCAGTTTCTCTCTGGAAATGTGTAGCATTTTCCATCATGAGTCTTTCAGAATTGAATTGAATCATCATCTTGATCAGAGTAGCTAAGTCTCACAGTTGATCATTTTTACAATACTGTTATTCTTGTATACAATGTTCTCTTTGATCTATTTGCTTCACTTTTTATCATTTCATATATCATATATCAATTCATGCTTTTCTGAAACCATGCTCCTCAACAACTTTTTTTAATTTTAAAAATTTCATTATATACTCAGTAACCATCAACAACAACAACAACAAAAAACCATTTAAACAAACCCCCAAAGTGCAAAACCACAAACTCCACATTGTTTACTATTTATTTAAAAATATGCGAATTATCTATGTGTGCTAAACATCCTCTGCTTTTGAGTTCCCTTTGGATTTGCTTTACTTGGATACTTTTTTCCCTGCTTGATTTTGTGGCTATAATTGTTTTAATGTAATCATAGGATGTATTTTTCTTATTCTCTATTCTTTTTTTCATCTCTTCACATATTTCCCTTATTTTCTTTATATTTTCAGTATTTGTCATTTCTAATAACATAATATAATCTGTTACATTCAAATATTGCAATCTGTTCAACCATTTCCCCCAATCATTACAGTTGTGTTATTTCTAAATTATTTTGTCATTATGAACAAAGCTTCCATGAATATTTTGATACACACTCAGTTTTTTATCTCAAGCTTTATTCTAGTAATGGATCCCCAGGGTAATAAGCCTGAACTGTTTTATAGCTTTTAATGTATATTTTCATCTTGTTTTCTAAAAAAGAAATTCAGAGCTACTCTAGAAATGTAATATTAGGCCTGTTTCTCCATGTTCTATAACTATTTAATTTGATCAACTTAACCAGTCTGGTTCTGAGATAGCATGCGTTATTAGCTAAATTGGTCCTCAGGCAGCAGATGCAATCTATTGGCAGGACCATACTCTTTCCAAAACAAAGTCTTTCCAGCTTGGTCTTACCCAATAGAACTTTTGTTCCAATGCCACAACCCCTCAGGAGTGCAGAATCACTCCAAACAGTATGATGAGTATTAAATGAATATTTTTAACAACATAACACATCTTTCTCTAATTACTGCATTTGCTATATTCCATAGGTTTTGATATAGTCTCATTATTAATATTCACTTTAATGAGAATATTTATTGTTTTACTAATTTGTTCTTTAATACTCATTCTTTAAGATTAAATTATTTAGTCTCCAATTGTTTTTGTTTCCATGGTTCCTTATTATATATAATTTTTACTGTTATGGTTTAGAAAGTATGCATTTAATATTTCTGCTTTTCTATATTGATCTATACTGTTTTGTGCCCTAAACATATGGTCAATTTTTGTAAAGGTGCCAGGTATCAAAGAGAAGAAGGCATACTTCCTCCTATACTCATTCAATTCTCTCCAGATATCATATTGAAATTATCTAGAATTCTATTCATCTCCTTAACTCTTCTTTTTTTTTGGGGGGGGGAGGAGTTCTCTAGTTCTGAGAGGGGAAAATTAAAGCCCCTTTTATTATTTTATATCTAATTCTATCTGTAACTCATTTAGTTTTTCCTTAAAAAATCTGGATGCTATAATACTTGGTGCACGCAGGTCCAATACAGATAATGATTCATTATCCATTATTCCTAACATAATATAGTTACTCTGTTCATCCCTTCCAATTATGTCTATTTTAGCCCCAACTCTGTTGGGGCTACCTCTGCCTTCTCTGGATAAGCAGAAGTATAGGATATTCTTCTCCAGCCCCTCACCTTAATTTTATGTGTCTCTCGTTTTCAGTGTGTTTCTTGTAAACAACACATTGTCAGGTCCTGGTTTTTGATCCTTTATGTTACCCATTTTCAGCCTATTATGAATTTATCCCATTCACACTCAAAGTCATAGTTACTAGCTTTGCATTTCTATCTAGTCTGTTCCTCCTCACTATTTGTCCTCCTTTTCCTTTCTTTCCTCCATAATCCTTTTCAGATGTCCAATTTCCTTTAATAAATACCTTTGTAATTCACACTTCTTCCCCCAAATCCTCCATTATTCCCTCCCATTGCTCTCCTAGGTATAAACTGGCCCATATTTCCAAAGGTCCTTACCTTGTCTCTTCCCCCTTACCTTTTAATTCTTATTTTATCCCTCTTTCCAGAAATCTCTTCCTTAACCCCCTAAGTGTGCCCTCCCACTTCTTGATATGTTAGATTCTAAAATCTCTCCCCTATCTTGTCCTAAGAGTTCCTCCTTTATCTCCTTACCTTATGATTCTAACTCTTGATATGTACTCCCCTCTATGTACCTCTCCCCCTTCTTATCCCCTTGCCCTCCTTCCTCTTAACACACTCTTCCTTCTTTTAGTCCCCCAGTCCCCCAAAGGACTCTCAGTCCCTCCCTTATCTCATCCCACTCCCTCCTGTTTCTCTGTATATTAAGAATTGTGTATGTTGTTCTCTTTATCCCAGATCTGAAAGGTTCAAGTATTACCTGCCCTCCACCTCTTCTCAACATTTCATATAGCATAATAGTATTATTCCATTCCATTATAATCACATGCCACAACTTGTTTGGTCATTCCCCAATTTACAGTTCTTTGTCACTATTAAAAAAAAAAAGCTGGGGGGCAGCTGGAGGGCTCAGTGGATTGAGAGCCAAGCCTAGAGATGGGTCCTAGGTTCAAATCTGACTTCAGCTACTTCTTAGCTGTGTGATCCCAGGCAAGTTACTTAACCCCCATTGCCTAGCCCTTACCACTCTTTTATCTTGGAGTGGATACACAGTATTAACTCCAAGGCGGAAGGTAAGGGTTTTAAAAAAAAAAGCTGTATAAATATCTTTGTATATATGGATTCTTTTCCTTTAATCTCCTTGGGATACAGAGCCAGTAGTGGTAGTAGTGTCACTGAATCAAAGGGTTTGCACTCTTTTAAAGCCTTTTGGGCATAGTTCCAAATTGTTCCCCAGAATAGTTGGACCAGTTCACAACTCTACCAACAGTGCATCAGTGTCCCTATTTTTTCCACATCCCTCCAACATCTGTCATGTTGGACAATCTAATAGATATGAGATGGTACCTCAGAGTTGTTTTAATTTGCTTTTCTCTATTCAATAGTGATTTGAAGCATTTTACATGATTTTGGACAGCTTTTGTTCCTTCTTCTGAAAACTGCTTGTTCTTATCTTTTGACCATTTATCAGCTGGGGAATGGCTCCTATTTTTATAAATTTGGCTTAGTTCCCTATATATTTGAGAAATAAGATTTTTATCAGAGAAACTTTCTGTGAATTCCACCCCCCCCCCACCCAGTGTACTGCTTTTCTTCTAATCTTGGCTACATGTAACAGTGAGGGGGACTTTAAAAAGGAAGGGACCAAAGAGCAGCTGTTTGGGGACTGAGTTCTATGTAGCACTTCCTCTTTCTTCCACTAAGTTGAGCAGCTTTAATGGAGTCAGTTGGTTAGACCAGAGGGTAAATCTATTCCCCCCAGCTTCCTTCTAAATTGATGGATTGAAACTCCCCTCCTACTACATAGACTCTGAATCAATTTCTATTGTAACTCAAAGTATCTAATATATTTTGATATAAATTTATAGAAGGAATGAGGAAAGGAAAGAAAGGCCAGAGGGGGAAAAGGAAGTTCTCTACTATTTCTTTCCTACTACAACTTTTGAGGGCTTAACCAAAGAAATCTCTCCAGGGAATAGGCTCTGAGTTTCCCTAAGGAAAAAAAAATAGAGTCTCTATTCCAAATGTTGGCCAGAGTTGGGCACTCAGATCTTCATTCAGTTCAAACAGAAGGATTTGGAGATGAGTACTTTCTTCCACCCAGCTCCCCACAGAGTCCCAGATAAGAAGAGCTCTCTCTGGTTCCAACAGTTTTTTGAATCTTCATGGAACTCTCCCATCCCTCATAGGTCCTGAAGGTTCCATTTGCTCCTTTTCTGAGACATCCTTTCAAACTTCAGGTTTTTCTTGCTTTGGGCCATTCTCTTATTCATATACATTAGTTTCATTTGTACAAAATCTTTTTATTTTCTGTAGTCAAAATTATCCATTTTATTTCCCATGATCCTCTCTATCTCTTGCTTGATCATAAAATCTTCCCTTATCCACAGTTCTGACAGGTGAAATTTTCCATGTTCCCCAAATTCACTTATGACATTACTCTTTATTTTTAATTCATGTATCCCATTTAAACGTTATCTTGGTGTATAGTGTAAGATGTTGGTCTCTGCCTAGTTTCTGCCAAACTACTCTCCGGTTTTCCCAGAAATTTTTGTCAAATACTGAATTCTTCTGATGGACTGTTTGGGTTGAACAGTAGATTACTAAGGTCTTTTACTACTGAATTTTATGTACCTGATTTATTCCACTGTTCTTAGCTGGTACAGATTGTTTTCATGATTACTACTTTGTAATATAATTTGAAATCTGGTATGTCTAGGTCACTTTCCTTCACATTAACTTCATAAAATCAAAACTGTTCATTTATCATTTGTGATCTCCTCTATCACTTGTTTGGTCATGAATTCTTTTCCTATCCAGAGTTGTGAAAGATATCCCCATCATTGCTCCTCTAATATGTTTATGATTTAGCATTTTTATATCAAGGTCATCCATTTGGAGCTTATTTTGGTGTATGGCATGAAATATTTGTCTAAACCTAATTTCTGCCAAACTTTTCCAGTCTTCCTAGGAATTTGTTGCTGAATACTAGGTTCTTACCTCAGAGGTAGATAGCATACTACTATATGAGCTCCTTGAGAGCAGAGAATACCTTTTACTTTTCTTTATGTCCCCAACGTTAGCCCATTGACTGACAGGGAGTAGGTATTTATTGTTTATTGACTGATGTACTTACTCTATTCTACTGATCAATTTTTTTTTCTTTTTTGTGCCTGATGTCAAATAATTCTGATAATTACTCCTTGTGGGATAGTTCTGGATATAAGTACTGCTATATCCTCTTCCTCCTCACTTTTCCCCATCACTTCCTTTGGCATGCTTAACCTTTTTAAACAGGGAGTTTTGGAAGATATTTAGAGGACAGAGAATGATAATGAACTCTGTTGTGGATATATCAATGCTTATATGACCATCAGATGCTTATATGACACCCAGCAGGCAAAGATAAACAAGGAGATCATTTTAGAAAAAGGAAACGAAGAAGCAGAGAGATGAAGGTGGGAAGATATAAAGGCTGTTCAGCTGAGAGAAAGCAGTCCTGTGTAGGGAGTTCATAAAATGTATGAAAGGGAGTAATAAAAGCTAAGACTAAAAGGTAGGATGGTGCCAACCTGTGGAGAGCCTTAAATATCTGGCAAATAAGTTTGCACTTTATTCAGTAGGACATTGGGAGCCACTGAAGATTTCAGAGCTGTGGAATGCATGCTTGCTGAAACTGAAAATGGAAATGACAAAATCTTCTCATTGGGTCTTCTGACCTCTTTTGACAAGCTGTTCCCTATGCTGCTAGAAACACTGACCACACTGTGGTTAGTCCTTTGACTTTGTGACCTTTACAAATAAGATTGTCAATTCTATTCGCTGTGAGTTGAGTGGGGAAACTGCCAGAGTGCTGAGAGACTAACCTACAGTGCTTCCTAACCTTACTCAACAGTGAGTTATTGAGAGCAGTTTGGTGAGACGTCTTGCCTAGCCTTGCAAAGAGACTTCCTAGTAAATATTTAAAGTGTGTAAATACCTCCAAGTGAAGTTTTAAAAAAATGTGTAAAACACACAAATGTTGGACCAAATATCCATCTCAATTTCATAATCATATTTAGAAGTAAAATATCTCCATGGATTCAGAAGAAGGTACAAACCATGAAAAAAAAAAACATGAAAAGGTTTAATCTTTGAAAACGAAGCAATTCCCTCAGTTGTATTTTGAGTGGCAAATCCTTGAGAACATTGATTATTTTATTGTGAAAAATATTTCTGCTACATTATTCTGTAATATTTTAAAAATTGAATTTCAGTGGTCTGACTGCCACGTGTTGACCTGAGCCAATCCCAAGCAAAATTACAATGGCACATTTTTAAACTCTACATACAATGGTTATAATAGTAATTTAAAAGATATATATATGCATATATATTTTAAATCTTTATATGGCATTCTCTTATTAGAAGGTATACTTTGAAGAAAGTATTACTAAAAAAAAATCTAGGCAATATAGTAAAATGTTGAGAATGAAATGACTGCACTGTTGGCAGGATTCTTCAGGGGTCAACTATATTTAAACCCCTCCCCACAAACTCCATCCCTGACAACAAACCTGACAAGGGTCGTCTAGCCTTGGAAAATTCCCAATGTATTCTATCCCTCAAGATATCCCATTCCACTTCTAATTAGTTCCAATAACTTTCTCACCATCTTCTTAACTCAAGTCTCTCTCCCAGGTATGTATCCTAGTGCCTGGCACACAAGAGACATTAAAATGTTTGTTGAATGATTGACTGAATCCTTAGAAAGTTTTTCTTTAATAGTGTAACCAAATCTGCCTCTTGACCGTTTTTACTGATCCCTCCCAAGATCTTCCTTGTGGGCTGACCAGAACAAGTCTCATTCTCTTCCACCTGACAGCCCTTCCTACCGAGAGGCACGCTACCATGTCTCCCCTAAGATTTCTCTTTTCCAGCTAACATTCCTAACTACTTCCTTCAAATAATCTTTATAAGGCATGCAACTCAAATTCAGCCATTCAGTATTCCAACTGCCCTCTTTAGAAAATTCCCTAGGCTAGCAATATTCTCTCTCAAATGAGGTGATGAGAACAGAAAAGGAATACTCCAGATGTCATCTGGCCAGGGCATCATACAGATGGGCCACTGCCTTCCTCTCCCTGGACACTAGGTCTTCTAATGGCAGCTACGATTGCATTCAGTGTCAAAAAGGTAAATGAATTATCCAGAAAGGATCTTTGAGACTGCCACAAGCATCTATATATTCACAGGGCCCTTGGACCCTAGATTTAGAGCTAGAAGGAAACCTTACAAATAAGGGCTGAAGTCCAGGGACTTAATATAAATGTTCTTGCCAAGTTTCATAGGTAGTAAGTGACAGTTAGGACAAGGAGCAACATCCTCTAACTCCAAATCCAGGATACTTGATGCTATATGTGAAGAGTGAACAATAGTTTGCTCCCCCTTTGCTTGGTACCCTAAGATAAGTCTTGGGGTGCTTCTCTAGAGAATTGGGTTTCTGTTTAGCCTCTACCCTTTGCTCGAATTAAAAACAAGGTCTGGGGCTTTTTTGGATGGAGTGAGGGAGCACATGCATCAGAGGGTCCCCAAAAGCCTCCTGGAGCCTTGGCATCCCACAAGACACTTGCCTCTTTTCCCACATGGCTCCTGGCTTCCAAAGACCAGCCTCTGACCCAGCTTGAGGTCAAGGCTATCCAATCAGAGAGACGCAGAAAAAGTGAGGTCATGAAGGAGGAGGAGGCGATAATAAGGTATGGATCAAGGAAATAGTGCTTTCTTTTCGGGCCAATGGTGACTCAAGGTGAAAAGCAGACTCAGGTAGCTAAGGGATTTAGGGTTATATGAGGGATTTGGTTTTCATTATTTAATAAATAATTATGAATTAATATACAGTCTCTAGATAATTTTAATTGTAACATGTACCATGTTCACCTAGTATTTAATAATCCATTTCAGATTCATCTCCAATAATCCATTCTAGGTCCATCCCCAATAACCCATTCTAGATTCATCTTCAGCGGTCTGTGGGCTGTTCTAGATTTATCTTTGCTGATCTATTCTGGTTCATCTTTAATAATACATTCTAGATTTTTGGCAAGAATTAATAAAGTCAAGCTCACTAGCCTTCAGAACACAGACTTCATTTCCTTTTTTTCCCTTTAGATTAGGATATCTACCTTTTATCGTCTTATGATGTTTCTCTGGATCTCTATGATCTTAAAAAAATCACTAATGGTAGTTAAGTATTCACATATGTCAATTTTTTTGTTACCACTGGATAGAGTTAATTTATATCAGGAAGGTACCTTGATTTCAGCAAAGACATCAAGGTTTTCCTTTACCATCTCTGGTATCAATTCGTCATATTCTGCTTTCCTGTCCTAGCATTTGCCTTGACAGGGAAAACAGGAGCAAAGTGGAAGTGAGATCTGTCTTCTTTATATTGGCAGTTATCATACGATCATCCATCATGTATGGCGATTCCATTCCTTCTTTCTTCTCCTAAACAACTTTTAAAAAATCCTATTATTCATTAGCTTTCCTTGCTAGACTCAGTTATAGATACAGTCTAGTAGTCTTGACACTATTCTTACAAGATGATGCCACACTTTTGTATGCATTCTCAATTACTTGTCCTTATTTCCATCTTTCCTAGATGCCTTTTTTTTTAAACACTTACCTTCTGTTTTAGAATCAGTATTAGGTATTGGCTCTAATGCAGATGAGTTGTAAAGTCTAGGTAATGAGAATTAAGTGATATGTACAGAGTTACACAGCTAAGAAATATCTGAGGTCAAATTTGAACCTAGGATCTTCAATCTCAAGGCTTTATTCTCTATTCACTGGGGCACTTAGCTCCTTCCCCCCGACACATCTTTTAAAAATTGGTCTTGTTAATTAGCTTGTCTTTTTCTTCCTCTTTGAAATTATTTCTTTTAATATCCTCAGAATTCCTTTGTGAGAGATGCCCATCTCTCCTGAGCTGACTTCTAGAATTTTTGCCATTGAGATCCCACCTATGCTTTCTCTGAGTTCTTTGAAATCTGTTCCCCCCAAATCTAGCCTGGATTTCTTCTTCTCTGTCATAAACTCTAAGAGGCAGTGAGCATTTCCTCTAAAGATTCTAATAATTATCTACCACAATTACCAATTCCTCCTTGTTGGTGGAAATCAGAAGAATAGAATTTAATCCTCTTAGTTTCTCCATCTTCTGAAATATGAAATTTTTCTGGAAGGTAGGTTTAAAAAAAAGTAATAATTAGGAGCTTTGCTTTTGGCAGGGAGAGAAAACTCCAATAAGTGTCTAAATAATTGAAATCCCCATTGCTACTCTTTTATGTGCTAGGTATATGATCTGTTTCAAAACTCATCATATATTTCTTCTCTCTATTCTGGTATCTTCTTATAACAATATTAATTCTTTTTCTGCTTCTGCTAATATTCATCTGCATTACCTTCTTCAAGTTTCCCCTCTCTGATTCTTAAATTTCTCCATTGGAGTTTATTTTTTAAAAATATATAATGTCATTTTACCACAACTTTCCCCATGCCCCCCCCCCTTTTTAACACATACCATTTCTTTTAATAAGGTATATTCTTCCAGGACCAAATTCTGGTTTTCATCCCACCAAGTCTCAGTGATCTATGAAGCCAAATTTCCCCTCATGTATTACAATCTCTAATTCATATTTTTGTATATTTAAGAAAAGTCACCTGAAGCCATGAGTTTTACTACTGGCTCCATTTTTTATTTTTGTCTATGTATTTCTGGTTATCTTTACTTCTGTTCTCCTATACTGAATGCTGCCTAGGACTCTGGAGATATTTATCCATTTTTTTCTATCCTTTTTTTGTTTAAAGTCTATCTCATTGGGATGGCAAGACTCTAGGTATATACATCCTTATGAGCACTCCATCCCTGGCCAGCATCCTGTTATTCCTATACTTAAACCATAATCTAGATTCTAGACATTCAAACCCAATCTCAATTCCAGATACCAGCTTCTTAACCATCTTCTATTCGCACAAAAGCTTGTGCCAAGGAGTAACTTCCAATAGGCAGCAGTAAGCTAGATGCCCTGCTAAATACACCACTCAGATTCAAGATTCCAGGCCAGGATTTGTATCTATTGTTGCCCACCCAGTTAAATGAACTCTTCAGCTGACTGTCCCTGGAGGAGGTGATTCTCAGGGCTTAGCTTCCTACCTCACTAGGTAAACAAATAAACAAAACAACCAAAAAGAGCAAGAGATTTGAAATAAAAAGTTGTGAGCTCAATTTTTTGCTCTCCTCCTAACTCTGTGACTTTTAGAGAAATCACATCCTTTCTTGAGATCTCAGCTTCCTCATCTTTAAAATGGGAGCATTAAACTAGCTTATCTCTAAAGTCCCTTCCCTCTCTAAAATACTATGATCATATAAATGGGTTAAAGGCCAAACTGAAAGGCTGACAGAACCGAACACCTTGATCAAGGCTCTGGGAGAAAACTAGAAACTCTGCTAACAAAGAAGACAATTATGGCTATCTAAAATAAAATCTATATCAGAAAGACGGGAGAGGGAAGGCAGTATGCTTGTAAAAATCAAGAAGAGTGTATGCTATTATTTTCACAGTCTTTGGTGCTTGTGAGAAAGTTTAAGAAAACAATGTTTTATTTAATTGCTTGGCGTGCCCCTTTGAGAAGTATAAATTGACAGTGAACATACAAACATACAAATACATGCACACACTTAATAATAAGTGCATTTTGTCCTTAGAAAAGGAAGCTGCATTCTACATTATTATTTATACTTCAATCTTTTGGCTTAAGTTGAGTCTGCATTGAAATCATTTGAGTAGTTGTAATAGTTCCCAAAGAACCCTTCAAATTTGCCAGAAAATACAGAATCTACAAAAGATGACTGATATAAAGACTAAATAAAAATGACTAATTGAATGAACAGTTACTGATGGTTTTCAGATGCAAATATTGGCACTTCACCTTCATTTTAATTAATTCCATTAAATTGGTGTTCATAGGTCAGAGGAATTTATGACTACACACCAAAAATGCTGTTTATAAAACCATTTACTGGGAATAGCCTACAGATATTTTGAAACATATTTTTCCACTTGTCCAATTCAAATTGCTACAACTTCACTCCCCCCCCCCTTAATATGAAGCTGGGTCTTGCACTTTTTAAATTCATTTCTCACTTTCTTCTTCTTTTTTTTTCCCAATGAGGGGGATCTTCCCATTATAAAGTCCCATCCCATTCTCTCTTGAACATACCATCTGTACACTTTGAACTATAAGGAAAAAAAAAGTTGGGAGTGAAAATAAACAAGTACTCATACGTGTAGACACACACATACTAAAGGGATCATTTTTAGAGGGAAGAAAAATGAGGGTAGAAGGTATGAATGAAAAGAATAAAAAAAAAGAGGTCACTTTGGTGTATGCCCACACCCATTACCAACAGGGTCACCCAGGTCCCTGGTTTGGCACTGAAAGATGTTTCAAAACAAGGATGAGTTTAAGGCAAACCAAGCCCCATCAGAAGAACAACCCTGCTTTATTCAAGTGATGGAACATATCCCGAATTTAGCTTTGAACTAGGAGACTCAAAGGGACATTAAGAGCTTCTTTTCCTTCTTTCTCTGAAAATGTGAAGGGAACAAAAAAGAAAACAAAAGCCACATGCTTGGAGTCTCCTCACCACCATTCATCATCCAGTTATTTAGTTTCAGCTCAGTGGCTTCACTTTCTGATTGGCCAGTTACTCCCAGAACCTCCCCAGGTCAAAGATGCCTCCATCTCTTTCCAGGATGCATGGCTAACTCATCTCCACAAGACTTTCCCAATCATGTCCCAGAGCCTGAAACCTTTGCCCTCCCTGGTTCTTACATTAGGATGTAAGCTGTTATAGGGCAAGGTTTCTTTCTTCAGGCTTCTATTTTTATTTCCAGTGCTTAGCGCAGTGCTCGGCACATAGTATTTTGTTGTTGTTGAGTCAGGTCCAAGTCTTTGTGTCCCCTCTTGGGGTTTTCTTGGCAGAGTGGTTTGCCATTTCCTTCTCCAGCTTATTTTATAGATGAGGAAACTGAAGGAAACCAGGGTCAAGTGACTTGCCCAGAGTCACACAACTGGTAAGTGTCTGAGGGCAGATTTGATCCCAGGAAGATGAGTCTTCCTGATTCCAAGTCCAGGACGTTATCTGCTGTACCATCTAGCTGCTTGGCACACTGTAAGTGCTTCATAAATGTTTGGGGATTGGTGAGACTTTTTAGAGAAAACTTCTCCAGGCCTCACTTTCCTCATGAATCAACATTGATGACTGCCTATCCACTATCTCACTGAAGTTTACAAAGAAGATCAAATTAAATAATAGATGTTGAGCTAATTTTAAAAGGTTTTTTAAATGCTAAACAAATGTAAGAGATTAACTACTCTGAATACTCTTCTATAAGGATGCATTTATTAAAAATCTTTTCCCAGACTCTCACTTGGGTTTGAAGAGTGAGAATTATGCTACATGGGTAAGTCTTCACTATCCTAGGCCCAAGTTTTACAGTTTCCAATAGAAAGTCACTTGCTGCTTACCAATCATTTCCAGGTCAAATGGAGTAACCACCTGAGTCTCAAAAGTCTCAACTTGGCAGAGTTGGACTTTATTCAAATCCCAAACTCCAAATTAAACGAGAGCCATTTTCTTATATGGCTCCAGGCTTTCCCTAGGAGTTAATACTGGAACTGTCGATAACTACAATGCATAAGAAGCATGTCAGATTACCATAATCCTTTAAGTTATCATTTGTTGAACTGAATTAAAGTCAAGGAAGTTAAATTAAAAAAAAAAAAGGATATCCAGCTGCCTTTGGTATAAGAAGGGCCCTGTGAATTAAACTTTTTTCTTATCATAAAAAGAGGAAAGTAGCAAAGAAAATTGAAATGAGATCTAAGGTACAGATACAGTGTGAGAGTGTGGGAGACATACTTATACAACAAGGAGGAATGTGTGGAAGGACCTAGCACCTAGCAGTGCGTGGCACGTACGAGGGGCTTCAATAGGTCCTTGTTGACTTGCCTTGATCAGTAGGAAACTGGTCCAGGGTGAGTGCAACTCCATCCTTTTATGTTCTGGTTACATTTACATGTTTTGCCTACTCTCCATTAGACTACGTTCCAGGAGGTCAGGGGCTATTTATTATCTGAACCTTGCATTTCCCTCAGGACTTAACCCAGTGCTCTTCACCATCCATCAATTAACAAGTGCCTACTCCGTGCCAGGCACTCTGCTGAACCTGGGAATAGAAGTGAACTAGTCCCTGTCATTAGGGAGTTTACATTCCATGTCGTGAGACCACATAAGCATTGTCTATGACTATATACAAAATGTGGCTCAGTCATTTTTCAGTCCTGTCTGACTCTTCATGATCCCATTTGAGGTTTCCTTGGCAAAGACATGGAGTGGTCCGCCATTTCCTTTTCCAGCTCATTTTACACACAAGAAACTGAGATAAACAAGGCTAAGTGACTTGCCCAGGTTCATACAGACAGTGAGTGTCTGAGGCCGGATTTGAACTCAGGGAGTCTTCTTGACTTCAGGCTCGGCACGCTCTCCGCTGTGCTGCCTAGCTGTTGGCTACACAAATCAGTAGACTTAAAAGAGAGGGTGAATTGGATGCCCTATAATCAGGCGTACATTTCATCCCAATAATACCACCTCTAAGCCTATATGCCAAAGAGATTAAAAAAAACATTCAAAAAGGAAAAGTACTTATTAGTACAAAAATATTTAGAGCAGCTCTTTTTGTTCTGGCAAAGAATTGGAACATGAGGAGATGCTCCTCAAATGGGGATGAACAAGTTGTGTATTGTGCTACAAGAAATGAGGTGTAGGGCAATTTCAGAAACACTTGGACTTACATGAGCTGATGCAGAGAAGAGTAAGCAGAACCAGGAGCACATTGTACACAGTAATAGCAATACTGTACAATGAACAACTGTGAATGACTTAGCTGTTGTCAGCAATACAATGATCCAAGAAAATTCCAAAGGACTCAGAATAAAAAATGCCATCTGCTTCCAGAGAAAGAACTGATGGAGTCTGAATGCAGACCAAAGCATACTATATTTCACTTTATTTATTCTTTTTTTTTTGTTGTTGCTTTTCAAGTTTTCTTCCACAAAAAGACTAATAGGGAAAATTTTTTTATATGATTGCACATGTAAAATCTATATTAGATGGCTTACTATCTCAGGGAGGGGTGTTAGGAAAGGAGAGAATTTAGAATTCAAAGCTTTTTTAAAAGACTGTAAAGAATTATTTTTTGCATGTCATTGAGGTGTGTGTGGGGGGAATGTTATGAACAAAAGCAAAAACAAAACAACAGAAGGTGGAGCCTGAGTTGAGCCTGAAAGGAAAATAGCATTACTAAAAGGTGAAACTAGGAAGGCCTGGGCATTTAATAAATGTTTCTGGAATTGAATTTTTCTTCCTAAAACTTATAAAGTAGATTTGGTGCCCAAGGCACAGGGCCCACCACTGGTAACTCTCAAGAAAACCAATGATAAAATACCTTGTCCACAGGTACCCAGGAATTCAGAAGCAGTCATCAATTCTATTCCTCATCAAATGAGGTAACATATGCAAAGTACTTTGCAAATAAATTTTAAAGTATTCTCTAAATGGTATCTATTTCTACAAATACATAAAAGCTGTAAGTTTCCTAATCACACAGGAGATAACAGAAAGAAGTGCAGACATTCAAGAGGTTATAATCTACAATTATGAAATACTTTTTATAGTGTAAGAGAAGGTAAAGATACGAAGTACTACAGGAGTCCAGAAGAGAATAATGCAGACAGATAATCTGGGAAGGCTTTGTGGAAGAGGTAGGATATGAGATGCTGCATAAAGAACACATAGAATTCAGAGAAGCAGAGGGCAGGGAGGGTATTCCTGATGAGGGAATGGTAGGAGACTTTGGTAGGAGACAATGAGTAGCTCAATCTAGCTGGGGTGGAGGCTTACTGCTAGCAGAAAAGGTAATTCTTTCTCCCTTTCAAAGATTCAGGATTTCGTGTGTGTGAATGCTCTCTCCACCAATTTAGATTGCAACCATGCCAGGGTGTTGTGAGTTCTATGGTTAAACAATCCATCCTTTATTTGGTAGCTAGTCTTCTAGCAATAAGTTAGAATAGTCCTCAGACAAGAGTCTATCACCAGGAAGCCTATACTCAAAGCCGTTCCAGTTGAAAAGAGTCTGCTGGCATTCACATTCCACTGGCAGCATCCTTAAGGATGCAAGGCTCCCTCCATCTCCCAATGAGACATCAAAGCGCTTTGGTGGAAGGCCATTTGGTAGAATATCAGAGCTCACACTTACCCACAACCTAAAAGGACCTCAGGGCTCACAAAATACTTCCTTCTAAAGTAAAATACAACTAACCCAGGAGATGGGTGGAGGAGGGATCATTGTGCCCCACAGGGCAGATGAAGAAATAGAATTCACGTCATAAAATGATGTGCCCAAAGTCAAACGTAGAAAGTTAATGGTAGCCGTAATTCACTTTACATATCACAATATGGTATCACAAAGAATTTTCTTCATATCCAGAGGGGTTGGGGATACCAGTACCAGTTATCACCATTTTGCAGATCAGGAAATTGAGGCTGAAAAAAGTTAAGTGATGGGAGTAGAAATGTGAAAGCAAAACATATGACATCACTTATCTCATGTATATATGGGTATCTAATTTGAGGTTTAGGCCTTTAAAAAAAATCACTCTATAGCAAAAATGAATAATGTGGAAATAAGTATCAAGTCACAACATTTGTACAACCAGTGGAATTCCTTGTTGGCTCAGGGAGGGAGGAGAGAAGAGGGAGGGAAAGAAAATGAATCATGTAAACATGGGGGGGAGGGGAATCTTTTAAATAAATAAATTGAAGAAAAAATTTAAGTGATTTGCCTATCATCTCAAGGATACTAAGTGGTAGAGCCAAGGCTCAAACAGGGACCTTCTAACGCTAAGTTCAGTCTGCTATGTCGTGTTGCCTTAGGACTAGACCTTGGAAGAAAATAAAAGCCTAGATAAGAAAACCGGGCTTTATCCTGTGGTGACTGGGAAAGCACTGAAGGTTGTTGAGGAGGGGAGTAACACTATGAAAGGGTCTTTGAGTCATTCCCAAGAAGTTCTCTCTTAAACCCTTTCATTTGGCCCATGTTGGTCTCACGATAGTCTGAAAGACTGATTTTGCTTCCTGTCTGCATGCCAAAGGAGTATTTTCCTATTTAAATATTACAAATAAAATCCCATCACTGAAGCTCAGCTGTAAAATGCGCAGTGAACCATATCTACCTGGAGAAAGAGGCTGAAAGGTCCATTTTAAGCATCGCTGAAAGAAAGATTATTGAAGGCCTGACACTGGTCTCCAAAAATGCTTCCCCTCAGCCCTTGCCTCCCTCCCTCTCCCCCATGCACCCTGACTGGGATCTTTATTTTACACTTAACCATTATATATTTCCTTATGTACCTAGCAAGGCAAGCTGTTAGTCATCAATCTACATAGTCTGGGTTAATAGGATCTTTGTTCAGAAGATTAAATTATGTTTTTGAGCCTTCGTGAGACTGAGAATGAAAATATCAAGGAAAGGGGGAGGATAGCTGATTTTCTCTCTGCTAATTTGATCACTGAGCAGTCACTCCCCAATTTCTCATTTTACCCTGATTAACTTCCTCGCATCATTTGAAGGCATCATTTCATTCCTGTTTTCTGCTGTAACTGCAGACACTAGTCACAGTGTGTGGCTCCCTCCTACTTTCTGGGCAGTTGGTTTGTCCCCCCTTTGAATGCTTTCTGGTTGACTAGCCTGCTCTAGTCTCAATAAAGCTTCTATGATCAAAGGGCCTGAAATGCTGAAGTGTTACTTCTGCAGTTTCGTGTCCCATCGAGGTGACGCCCACCACCCCATCATGGAAAAAGTGACTAGCCCTTGTTTTCAGGGGCTCCGAAGAACGCCGGTGCTTTGGCAGCTTCTGCCTCCTGAAAGTGAAAAGGAGGAGCAGCCCTGCAGAGGTTTAAGCCAAGCTTTAACCTACCTAAAAGTTTACCAAACAATTTACTTTTGCAAACCAGACAAGGCACACGGCTTTACCAGCGGTTGAGACAAAAATGTGTTTTGGCTGCATCTGCTCACTTTGTTGGTTACAATACATTTGCCAGCATTTGGAAACTATAAACAGGGTCACAAATAAGCAGCAACAACTATTGAAAAATTCCAGTTAAACATGCTGGATTAGGAAAGGGGGACAATCTTGTTTCGTGTGATATTCTGGACCTCGGGACCCCAGCTGAATAGAACCTCCTCAGAAAAGGTCAGTCACGTACCAGTATCGCAATAGGGTAATGTGCGCCAGATTAAAAAAGCAGCAAGGGCCAGGACACGGGATCATTTTCCAGAGGATGACACACAGAGTTCAGTCTGTCAACAACTCTGGACAATCCTTAATGTGCCTAAATATCTCCCGGGTGCTGGGCCTTCAGAAACACCCACGAGGCATCAATCACAGCTCTACCAACAATGTTGTTAAAGTAGTGATAACATGCCTCACTATTCCAAGAAAGAAAAAAAAAAGCCTTTAAATTCCAAACATGAAGAAAGCAAAACAACTTCTCTGATAGGTTCAAACACTCAAGATTACTACAGAAAAGTCATATGTGAATAAAATTTGGGGAAATTACTGGGAGGCCATTTAAATAAAAGGATAAGAGAAAATGAATTTTACACTCATCTTTTTTGGAAACTAGAAAGACTTTATGGTTCTTGTTTTTTGTTTTCTTTAAGTTTCTGGCATAATTATAGGGTTTTTTTCCCCCAATTTCCCACACTACACACACACACACACACACACACACACACACACACACACACACACACACACACACTTTTTGTCTTCTTTAAGTTTCTGGAAAAATTATAGGATTTCTTTTCAATTTCCAATACCCCCCCCCCACACACACACACACTTTTTTTTTGTCTTCTTTAAGTTTCTGGAATAATTATAGGATTTTTTTTTCAATTTCCCACACCACACACACACACACACACACACACACACACACACACACACACACACTTTTTTTTGTCTTCTTTAAGTTTCTGGAATAATTATAGGATTTTTTTTTTCAATTTCCCACACCACACACACACACACACACACACACACACACACACACATACACACACACACATTTTTTGTCTTCTTTAAGTTTCTGGAATAACTATAGGATTTTTTTTTTCAATTTCCCACACTACACACACACACACACACACACACACACACACACACACATTTTTTGTCTTCTTTAAGTTTCTGGAATAATTATAGGATTTTTTCTTCAATTTCCCACACTACACACACACACACACACACACACACACACACACACACACACACACACACCCCTTTCTTAAAGTCGGCCTCAAACATTAAAAGGCACTTCCAGTTTGAAATGTAAAGATAACTGCTTCCACACAGAGTGGATTATTTGGATAGGAACATATGGCAAACATTTTCTAGGAAAGGAGTAAATGATAAAAAGGGTCAAAGGCAATAGTCAACCAAGAATAGCTGTGACATCTCAGCAATTTACAAATTTAAAGGAAAGCAAGAGTTTTGAGGATAAGGAGATGGAGACACCCCCTCCATTCACTCTCAGCTCAAGTTTGGCTTTCTCTGGGGGAGAACACCACATCTGTTCCTCTTGTCATAACAGCAATGAGGTTGTTTTAAAGAAAAAAGTCATTCTTTAAGCTGTTTGGTGAATAATTACATGATTTCTCTTGAGCCTTGGCTTCCTTAAGACATGTTTATTCTGCACATCTGCTCTTCTCAAACCTGGTCACACAAAGGTATCATAAAGAGCCAACCAACAGGTATAAAAAGACGGGTAAGCAGAACGGATCAAAGCAAACAGCCCATGGAGTCCTTTGGAAATCTTGGCTGGCAGCTCTTGTAAATAAAAGTGACTCTAAAGCAGAAAGCATTCAACCCCCGTATTTATATAGGGCTTGACTGACAGTTCAGTTATTAACTTCATAAAAACACAGGCAACGTTAACTAGCAAGAATGTTTGTGCTAGCAGTTCTATCTGAAGGAAAATGAAAACCAAGATAGAATGGCTTGCTCGCTGTTTCTTTTAAGTATTTATTTTAGAACTATGCAGTATAAAAGAATGTTTTTTCAAGTCAGTGAACTTAAGCTATTTTGCTTACTGTTCTGGAATTTAAGTATGTTGTTATAATTCCTTAGAAAACAAATGTTACATTTACTAAAGATAAATTCCACTGGTGCACAGTGATCTTTCCAACCCCTCTTTAAAAAAAAAAAGTCTTTTCTGCAATTGTTAAAATTCAATCTACATTTGAATTTTCTTCTAGTAACTAAGTTATATCAGCTCAAAGTGCAGAAAGTCCACTGCTCCAGGGAAGAGGCATATTCCTCAAATGAGCTAAGAGTCATAAGTCTTCAAATGTCAACGGAAGATAAGAATAGACCTGTCCACATTTAACATTTATTATTTCAGGGGTTTTTATTACTGGCTAAATTCTACCATTTATGATCGTTTGCAACAAAAATCACATTGCAGCTGATTACTTTTTCTAATAAAAAAGTCCAACATGCCCCCCTCCCCTTTTTTTTCCAGAGGAAAAAAGAAAGGTCAGCTATGCGGTCACAAAGTCTTGAGGGAGTACTAAAATTCACTTTTGCATGTAACAGTTTTTATCCCTGAAAGCTAATACAGTCAGCTCCCCTGGAGCCAGGGGTAAAGTAACCAAAATGTCAGCCTCTGTTTCTCTAAGCTCTAAGAGCAGCTTCTAGTGACTATAGGGAAAAAATAACCCCCAACCTCTTGCCCCCCAAACAATTTAAAACTCTGAATTTATTCAATCCATACCCTCATTTGTTTATAAAACTGGTAACAAGAGAAGAAGAAATGGGGAAAAAATGGCTTCTCTTTCTGGGTCAATCATTTCATGCAGTTAAAATTCAGATCATGCAAGGTTAGCATTTCCTAGTCTAATAGACAAATAAGTGCTTATGAGGTAGGATGTGTGTTTATGTGTGTATTTGTTTCTCCATGTGCGTTGGATATCCCCAGGCCTGCATATTTTTCCATGTAAACAAAATTTTGTTAAATGCCAGCAAAATTAAAAGAGCTATTTGTTATCAGGATGTCTCACTCCTAAGCTAAGGTTATTATCACATGAGCTGAAAACCAAATACAAAAGCTGAGCAAAAATTCCCTGGCCGTTTTCCCTTGCCCATCTGTCCTTGCAGTAGCCCCCAAGTCTACTTTGAGAGGGATTCTTACATTCAACCAAGTGGGATCTTTTAAGAAAGCCAGCTTCTTAGGAAATAAACACTCTGCCTTAAAAACATGCCCCCTTCACCAGACTCAGCCTCCTTCACCAGACGTAACCTCCACTATGTTTTCAAGCCAGAATATTGGTTTTGACAGAACTCGACTTTCTTAACTCTCCAGTACTGGGATTTCTGGTATATCTTTAGCCAAGAAAGTGCATTTTGCCAGGAATATACAATTCTTGTCATGACAAGAATAAAAGAAGGGGCAACAGCGTCGGTGCTGGAAAAACGTCCAGATTAGAAGATCGAAGGCATATTGGATGGGCCCAGCTTCACAATAATATCTCGTAACCTGCTTTGGTTTTAACTTAGCCTTCCCTCACATGAATACAACCTGAATTCAGCTATTTCATATACCTTCTCTTCCCTACATGAAGTCCTGGTAGACTGTGCACCTCCCTCCCACCCCAACTTTGGCTTCTAATTAAAGAACTAAGTAACCAAGTGGAAAAGTAGTTTAGCTAATCCTACCCAGAGTGTAAATCTCCAAAGCAATTTCTTAATAATATTTCACCAAGAAGATGAAAATCCACTAGACTTATTCAATGTGGTGGAACAATTCCCTTCCCTGATTCTCCAGTTACACTTAATGACCCAACACTCCAAAAGTTAACAACTTCAGACAGCTTTGATTCTCCCCACTGAGCTTAAGAGGATTCTACAACATGCATCGCTAGACTGCATTGGGAGAGGGGAAGAGCTGGGATGCGTCTATGTGGGAGGGGGGGGCCTTCCATATAACACCCATGTTCAAGGAGATTAATTGACCATTTTTTAAAAAAATTACAATCATTTGACCTCACAACAGCCCAATTAGGAAGGCCATTAGGTAGGTGTTCCAGGTATTAGTTTTATTTTATTTACATTATAGTCTTATTTTACAGAGGAAAGGGAAAAGGGGAAGGGAATAAATATTTATATGGCACATACTAGGTGTTGCTAAGTGCTTTTTACAAATATTATCTCATTTGATCCTTACAACTCTTTCACAGTAGGTACAATTATTACCCCATTTTACAGTTGAGGAAACTGAAGAAAATGGAGATTAAGTGACTAGACAAGGGTCATACAGGTCATACAGGGAGTAAGTGTCTGAGGTAGGATTTGAACACAATTCTTCTCAATCCCAGGTCCAGCACTCTATTCACTGTAAAACCAAAAAGAGGAAGAGGAGGAAATTGAGACGGATTTGTTGTAATGGTTGTAGCTATCCATGGGGGTTTCTTGATAGGGGCACTGGAGTGGTTTGCCTTTCCTTCTCCATGGATCCAATGGATCCTTTTGATAAAGAAGGGCATCAATAAGGAAATTAAGGACCTGAGATAACATAACTAGGAGATACTGAAAGTTAGATTTGAACACAAATTCTGTAGGGTCTGCTGAGCTCCAAGTCCCCCATTTTATCCACTCCAATTTACTGCCTCCTTCTTCATGATGATTTCCTTTCAGCATTGGTCTAAGGGGCTAAACCAAAATGGCCTCAATCTCATACATATACTTTGACCAAGGGTCATACAGAGGAAAAGGTAAGCGAATAAGCAAAGCTAGATAATATCAGAAGACTGTCAAGTGCTGTATCTTCTCCTGCTTTTTTTTACCTCTTTTAGGGACAAGGCCATGAAGCATAAAGATGGCGGGATGAACCACTCTTTTCCCTCCTTTCTTCCCCATCACCACAAATCCTAGAACACCACTCTTTAATCTCATTCATTCTCTATGTGTAAATACACACATTTATTTTTTTAAATAAATTTTTATTGATATTTGTTTTTGTTATTGCCTCCATTTGTCAACAGATCCCTCCTTCCCTGTCCTGGAGAACAAATTCATACAACAAAAAAGAAAAAATGGAAGAAAAAAGTTTGTCAAAAACTCAAAAATCAAAAGAAGTGTCACAATACAGTGAGAAAACTCATTCATATGATGAAATATTTACTGATTATATCTTTTTATCTTAAAGAAAAAATAATCAAAAAGTTACTTAAAAAAAAAGGAGAAAAACATCATATTCAGACTAAGGCTACCAAGTCTCAGTTACTTAGGTGAGTCCAGTGTTTGACTTAATTCAAAAGAATTTCTAGAGGCTGAGCCACAGGGTGTGTCAGGGAAAATATCCACACTCCTCTCCTTCTCTAATGGCCATCCTTTCCAATGCTCAGTCAGAGATTTATAAACTATGGCGAAATCACATGCAGTCTCATTGTTGGGCAGAGAGTTTTTTCATAAGACTTGGAATAGGCAAAAGAAAAAACAACTTCACCCCTACACCTCAGGAAATAAAATTTCAGAAAGATGTTTGGCAAAACTCTTGCTGCTTTAATAAAATACTGTTCAACATACCTAAAACTGTGCCATAATGGACAATTAATATTTGCCCAAGTAAATGGGCAATAAACACTTTATGATGGATTACGAGTAGAGTCCTTTGTTCTTAACCCACCAGGAACACCTGGCTAATTTATATTTATTATTTAATTTGCAGAAGATTCTTACTTTAGATAACCAGAACAAGTCACATTGGAATAAATTTTGAGAAAGTCACTATTATCAGGAAAACAGGAAAATCACTGAGAGTACAAAAAACAAAGTCTGAGCAAGTTCTAAAAAATTTCCACCTAACCACCATCAGCACTACTGACCAGACTATCTACACTCCACTGTCATTAATGGCATCTTACATAACATAGGCAGTACTCCCAGCCTATAACTATGAACAGCTCACTAGATAAATCTCAATAAGCCTCAACATCAAACAGACTGGAAGGAATCAAAAGACCGCTGAGCTAAGCCAGACCAGGCTGATATTTTGGTTTATTGGTTAAGTGTTATGCTTGGAACAGCATAAAGTTTAATTGGGAGACGAGGTATATGTCAAGAATGCCTAACATGAGTAGGAATTCTAATCACAGCATCTGCCACCAGTTAAAAATCTACCGAGATCATTATCAGGGATGCTATTTAAATTTTTTTTTTAATTTCAAATAGATGAAAATAATCCAATCAGATGGTGACTAAATAGAAATCACTGTTTCAGGTTTAGTTTCTGGGTGTTTTTTATCTGTTCTGGAAGGTCAGGTGTAAACCAGGGAAGTCATATTACTAATAATCCTAGTCACAGGAAAATACATTAAAAGAGCAAAATATGTTTGGTGTACTCTAAGCCCCTTTGTGGTATAAACTGTGGGTTTCTCACAAATGCTAGCCAAAATGTCACTATAGAAAAGCAAGAACTGCTGACATGATCTGGAGAAGAATCTCACCTTCTAATGAAAAATTGATTTTATTTGTGTAAACAGACAGCAGGGCAAAAGGCAACTTTGGGGCCCCCAAAGCCCGTCGTGGGTCCTGAAGGCACGTCCCCGAACCCTCGCTGTCACGGGTCCTGGAGCAGGTCCACTACTTCAATGGTCAAGTTTTTCTAGATTGCTTGCTATGTGCAGGGCACTTCACTTGTGTGCTTAGAGGATATAAAGAAGGGGACTCTATCCCTACCCTCTAAAGCTCACGGCCCCGGCTAGGGAAGAGAAAACGAATACACAATAAACAAACCATGACAGACAAGGCGATGGAGTATAGAATTCTGCGCCGAATTGTGTGGTGCAAACTAGGGGAGGGGAATTGGGGAGGGCTAGAGTGGGAAGAAAGGGCTAGTTTAAATGGTGACGTTGGAATGAGAGATGAAAAAGGACAGAAAGAGGCAGAAGGAAGAAGGGAAAGCTTTTGGAGGCGGCTGGGGAACAGTGAGTCTGGAGCATTTCCAGGACAGTAATTAAATGAGATAGAGAGTGAAGATCATTGAGAGATGCCTGCACAGAATATGACTTGGGTTATGAAAGACAAGGCCATGCAAGCGGGTTAAGTTCAGATGGTGAAGAGCCTTGGAAGCGAGGAAAGGAATCTGAACTTGGCATTACATGGAACTGAAGATTTCTGAGCTGGGGAATGACAGGAAGAGAGCGCTGCAGAACAATGAATTTAGCCAGTAGGCAAAGGGTGGAAGGGCGGCATGGTGGTACCAGTGGGCAGAGCACTGGGCTTGGAGTTAGGAAGACCTGAGTTCAAATTTGACCTCAAGGCACTTATTAGCTGTCTAATCCTGGGCAAGCCACTTCTGTTTGCCTCAGTTTTATGATCTACAAAATGAAGATGATAATAGCACCTACTTTCTGGGGCTGTTTTAGGATTAAATGAGATATTTTTAAGTGCTTAGCACAAGGTCAGACACATAGTAGATATTTATTAAATACATGTTTCATTTTTATTATTAAATATTTTAAATTAGTTTATTTAAAATTAATATATTTTATTATTTATTTAGTATATTTATTTTTTATTTATTTTATATATATAATATATTTTATTTTTTAAAATTTATTTAATTTATATCTATATTTATTTGTTTAATAGATTTTATTTATTTAATATATATTTATTTGTTTAATATATTTAATATATTATTATTTAATTTATATATAATAATATTTATTGTATTTATTTATATTTATTATAAATTAATATATTTTAAATTAATATATTTTATTATTTATTTTTTATTTATTATATGTAATATATATTTTATTTTTAAAAATTAATTTAATTTATATATATTTATTTGTTCAATATATTTTATTTATTTAATATATTATATTTATATATTCATATATATTTATGTATTTAATATATTTAATATATTATTATTTAATTTATATATTATAATATTTATTATGTTTATTTATAATATTTGTTATAAATTAATATATTTAAATTAATATATTTTAAATTAAATATATTAAAAACATGTTTCATTTCCTTCTTCCTTAAATATAAGCGGGAAATATGTAGCCGTTTAGATGACAAAAGGCTAACACACATGAGCAAAATGGCAGGAGGTGGGGTGGGAAGAGCAAGGGAAGGAGTAGGAAGGAATCTATTGGGCAGGTGGAGGGTCCTGATACTCCAGTAGTCAAATGTGATTTTCCTTTATCTCCTGAGCATCTAAAAGCTTAATGGCTCCTTCCAGTTTAAGCTGTGACAGATAAGTAGACCAACTGAAATGTGCATTGGTTGGGACCTGGTGGGTGGTGCTATTATGCCACCATCACTGACTGGATGAAAACATGGAGTTTTCCTTTACATGAAAACCTACCAAAAAATGAAGTCAAAATGTTGGTAAACATATCTTACTATGGCATTGACTATAAAGAGATTTAATTCATTTTTAAAAATGTGAATTTTATCATTTTTTTAAGAAGTACATTTCAAAGACAGGGCAACTTTAGCTTTTCTGAGAAGCATGAAACGAGACCCCCAGAGAAACAGACAACCGGTGACATCTAACTCCTCTAAGATGTCAGGGTCGCTCTGAGCATTCCCTCACTCTCTAACTATGCTTTAAACCAAAAATCTTACCAGATCATCAAAAGTCCAATTCTTTTGTTGTAGAAACCTACTCATATAATCAGTTATACTTTTAATGTCATTCTGGAAGGTCTTAAATTATTCAGTCATATTTCTCCTCATTTTCATTTCTCCCCAACATGCACTAACGTTGAGGCTGGTCTCCCCACTCACTGCCTTTTGCACCATTCCATACATTAGGTTCTTAACCATTTTTTCAGCTTTGTTTAGGTTTCCTCCAACATGGAATACGTAAATCCTCTCCATCTATCTAAAGCTTTCCTAACATTTCTTTCCTAGTTCAAGTTTTAAGGCTTGCATGGAATCTTCACTGACCATTCCAGAAGTATTCTCTCCATTCTTTCCCTGGAGGCATGGTCCAGTTTATCATCACTTAACTAAGAAATACTTTCACAGCTTTAAAGTTTTTTCTTTGCAACTAGATGCATAAAACATTTCTATAACACTTTAGAGTTCAGAAACTGCTTTTCTCACAATTATGTGAGATTGGTAGTATAACTGTTACTATATTTATTGTACAGGTTATAACACTGAAGATATTTCTTTTCATTCCTTTTCCTCCATCCTTCCTTCCTTCTTTCCTTCCTTCCTTCCTTCCTTCCTTCCTTCCTTCCTTCCTTCCTTCCTTCCTTCCTTCCTTCCTTCCTTCCTTCCTTCCTTCCTTCCTTCCTTCCTTCCTTCCTTCCTTCCTTCCTTCCTTCTTCCCTACCTTCCTCCCTCCCTGCCTCCCTCTCTCCCTTCCTTCTCAGTTTCCAAGGCAACATAAAATACACATTTTTCTTTTTTTGAAAAGTTACCATGTATATATACAGGAAACTCTTGACTTGCAAATAGACTAGATTCTAAAAGTTTATTTGCAGACTGATTGTATAACATTCAGAATGTTTCCCCCTTGGAAACAAATTTTAAGTCAGTTTCCTAAGTGTTCTACTAAACTTATTTAGTGACTAATAGAGTTGAAATACTGCATATCTGTAACAAAAATCTGTGAAAAACTGCTTTGCAACAGTATTAGTCATTAGGCAAAATAAAACTCGATGCCAGTCAAGTTATTTCTTTTTTTTAAACCCTTATATATATACTGTATATTATATATATGTATATGTATATGTATATGTATATATATGAATACAGAACACTAAATATTTCTATTAATTTTGAATATTGGTGTTTAAAGGAAAGCAGATTTAGAGGAAGTTATGGGTTAGATAAGGACTTTTGTCCTCATTCTGATAGGGGCGTCAGGGTACTCTAGGGATTGGCAGTATTAGAGATTAAAGATCAAATTTCATTTCAAACTTCTCCTTCATACAGTTATAGCACCAATATTACTTTTACTTTACTGAGTCATGCTAGGAGAGATGATTAGAGGACAAGATTGGACCTACAAGATTTAGGATTACATCCTTCAGATATTTGCAAGCTGCAAGTTACTGACAAGACTACAGGCAAATTGTTTATTAATCTTTTCAGTCGTTTTTGACTCTTTGTGATTCCATTTGGAGTTTTCTTAGCAAAGATATTAGAGTGATTTGTCATTCCCTTCTCCAGTTTATTTTAAAGATAAAGAAACTGAGGCAAACAAGGTCAAGTGACTTGCCCAGGGTCACATAGCTAGTAATTGTCTGAGATTAGATTTGAATTCATAACTCCCTGACTCTTGGCCCATCTGCTCTATCCACTGTGCCACCTAACTGCCTGGTTTCAGGAAAGTGATTTGGCCTTAGTTTCTTTTTCTGTAAACACAACTGAGAAAGAGATTATGAGCCCTATCTTTGACCAGTGTGCCTTTCAGCCTTACAATAACAAAACTGATACTGTTAATTAATGTTCTAGAAGTTTAAAAACAGGTGAATATTTACATGGACATTCTTTAAACCACTGGTGTCAAATAAATAGAAACAGATTGCTGGCTGGTATACTGGCTTAGTAAACCACAAATTCACATTATATATGTTATACTGTGTTTTTATTTATTTTGTTAAATATTTCCCAATTACATTTTAAACTTGGCCCTCTTGGGAGTTCTGTTGAAATGAATTTGTTGGCACTGCTTTAATCTAACAAGGACAAACTTTTAGCTTGTTCCATCTGATACCTCAAACCATATGCAGACATTAAAAAGGATGTTCATATCTTCTTTTCTAGGATGACAACTCCATGGTGTCAGAGAACAAACATCAAATTTAGACGGAGGACCTATCTGATCAGCTTATTAATTGAGCAATTTCTGGACAAATCTCTTAACCTCTCTGGGCCTCAAAATTTAACTCATCAGTAAAGTAAGGGGGTTGGACTAAATCATCTTTAAAATGTTTTCCAATTTAAAAAAAAATCTCATGATTCCATGAAGCCCACACAAAGCCCCCTATACTCAGATACTTTATACAGCTTCATAATTTCTAAGTTATTCAGAGGTCTTCAGAGAAATAGATTTTTAAAAAAAATTTCATATTCCTATTAAAAGATAATACTAGTGGAAGCTAGGTGGCTCAATGGGTTGAGAACCAGGTCTAGAGATGGGAAGACCTGGGTTCAAATCTGACCTCAGACACTTCCTGGCTGTGTGACCCTAAGCAAATCACTTTAATCCCAGTTGCCTGGCTCTTACCATTCTTCTGCCTTGGAATAAAAAGAAATATTGATTCTAAGATGGAAGGTAAGGGTTTAAAAAAGACAAGATACAAGAATAACACATATTTTAATTTTTTCCTTTTCAGGAAGAAAACTATTTTGTTTGTTTTAGTGACAATGCATTTTTCCAAGATTGTTTCAAAAATTCTATTATAAATTTGAAATCCTAATTAAATTTTAACAAAAGAAAAAAGCAAAAAAAGTCTCCGGTTAATATAGAAGTATAAGTGCTTCAAGAAGAACTTGGATGTTCATAATCCACCATTTATTTTAGATTCAAAGGAATAGCATAGTAAGCTATAAGTCTTGTAGTATCCTGATTTAAAATGGGGAGTTCTGGATTCTAATTCTGATAATGACCTCAATTAATATGGATGAAATCTTTAATCTCATTGAGTTTGGTTTCTTTCTCTGTAAAATACAGATATGGATACTTGTGCTTCCTGTTTCACAGGATTATTATGAAGAATGTACTTGGTAAAGCTTGAAATATGATAGAATAATGAATAATGAAAATTATGATTATTAATATTAATTTACTAGCAGAAAACAACCCTTAAAGATTTTGAACAAGGGTCTCCAACAAGTAGAGCAAATTAATATCACAGCCTTACCTGTGAGATCTCTAAGAAGGATGTTGCTACCATACTGCTCTTCTCATACCAGCATAACCTACAATAAGGTTGCCCCAAATATCCATGCTTCCCTTCATGTCTGTGCCTCCTTCTCTCCTCCATCACAGTCACTGTCCCAGGGCAAGTCCTCATGTCCTCCTGCCTAGACTTTCTCTAGTCTATCTTCCACCATGAAAGTGAGTTTCCTAAAAAGCACAAACCTAACCATGTTACTGTCTAGAGCCTCCCTATTACTTTTAGAATAAAATATAAAATCTGTCTGGTTTTTAAAGCCCTGACCTAGCTCTCTAGTCTTCTTACTCCTTCTTCCATGACACCAGGATCCTTGCTGTTTCTCCCACCAGCCATTTCATTTTCCATTTCCATGCTTATTCCTCACTGTCCCCTCTTCATTCCCCATATCTGGAATTCTCCTCCTCCCTCTCTCTACCTCCTGGCTTCCTTGGCTTCCATTAAGTCTCAGTTAAAAAGGCAAGAAGCCTTTCCTGGTCAATCATTATTAAACATTTATTAAGTACCTGTTTTGTTCCAGGGTCCATGCTAAACACTGGAGATAAAAATATGAAAAATGAAAGTCTACTTTCAGGAAACTTACAATCTAAATAAGAAAAGATAACACAAAAGAAAGCTGAAAAGTGAGTATGTATATGAGGTGATTGGGTACCTGGCTCAAGGGCAATGGTGGAGAAGTCAAAGAGGTTCAAAATGTATGTGTATTATCAGAGTAAATCAAAGAAATCTAAAATGAATGTCATTCAATATGATTATTTCAATAGGTGCAGAAAAAAGCCTTTGACAGAGTACAACACTCATTTGTGCTAAAAACCCTTTAAAATATAGACACAGAGACCTTTTTAATATCATAAAAATTATCTATCTAATACCAAAAGCAAGGATTATATGCAATGGGGAGACAGTAGAACCTCTTCCAATAAATAGCAGCAAAGGACAGATGCCTATTCCCCCTCCACTGTCATATATGAGTGAAATGAAATATTCCTGGGCTATAAGAAATGATGAATGTGATGAAGAAAAAGAAGCACAGAGAGATCCAAATGAACTGATGCAAAGTAAAATTAGCACAGTCAAGAAAAAATATATATATACTATATGTATATGTGTGTGTGTGCATTACTTATTAGCTATGTGATCCTGGTCAAGTCACTTAATCTCTGTTTGCCTCAATCTACTGGAGAAGGAAATTACAAACCACTCCAGTATCTTTGCCAAGAAACTCCATGGATGGTATGGTCCACAGGTTAACAAAGAGTTGAACACAACTGAACAGTAATGACTATAATAATAATGTAAAAACAACATATGACCACACATCTATCAAAAGTGAATGAGCAAAATTATAAAGAGGAAATATGACTGAAAGGAAATAGAGGAAATGACACTCTCAACCTCTTTGCAAAGATGGAAGGGCAACAAGTATTACACTTTATATACGTTTTCAGATTTTTTCAATATATGCATCATTTAAGCTAATTTCCCCCCTCTTTTTTCTTTTATTTTCCTTTTTTTGCCTTAAAAAAACATAGTATTTGTTATATGGGATATTGCTTAGGGAGGGAGAAGGGAAATAATACTAGGGAAAACTAAAAAAGACAAAAGAATAATAAAAATGTATTTAAAATATTAGTGCTTTCCTTCTGTGGTTATCTCAAATTTATCCCATAAAGATCTTGTTTGTACATAGGTATCTCTATATTATCTTCCTCATTAGATTGTAAGTCCCTTTATTCTCAGTTTTGCACAGAGCCAGAACAAAGGAGACATACAAGTATTGGTTGACTTGCCTTGATACCTTATTAGCAAAACTAGCCATAATATCCTAAAACCTCCCATAAAAGTGGGGAGGTGGCCATCTGATCTGAGTCAGCAATGCTTCAAGCCAACATTTGTACTTCAGTAGCATGAATTACCCCTAAAAATCCATCTATTGACCATTACCAAATCACTTACAGGGCACAGTGATTGTTCCTGTGGAACTCACTACTTTCTGTAACACTGTCTTGTATAATACTGAGTTTTCAGTGGGCCATTTAAAGACATTAGGTGAGCTCTACCTGCATGACAAAATTATGAATGGAGAAAGAAGAGAGTTGCATAGCAACAACTATGCGATTCAGATTTTATTTCATCACTCACTATTCCTCTTGTAGGCTCAAGATTTGGGAGGAAATGAAAAGAAGCACTTCATTAAAAACATTTTTTTTAAACCCTTACCTTACATCTTAGAATCAATACTGTGTATTGATTCCAAGGCAGAAGAGTGGAAAAGGGTGGGTAATGGGGTTTAAGTGACTCACCCAGGGTCACACAGCTGGGAAGAGTCTGAGGCCAGATTTGAACCTGGGATCTCCCATCTCTAGGCCTGGCTTTCAATCCACTGAGCTACTCACCTGCCCCCTAAAAGAAACATTTCTTTACAAAAACTATAGGTACATATAACAATAGAAATATTGTTTGAAGAATAATTTATACATGTCCACCTTGTAGTAGTAGAATTGGAAAGAACTAAGAGTTAGAAACAAACAAGAAAAAGTTTTATTTATATTTTTATACTTTTTTTTTGGTTAAATGAAGTCTTCTTGAGTGTAGGGAGGAGAAGGGAGATACTTGGGAACTTTAATGAAACAAATAAATTAATTTATTTTTTTTAAAAACCGTAGGTAACCCTGATAGAGAATGAGTATTCATTTTGGTAACAAGATGTTTTGGGTTTTCAAATGTGAAAGCTATTTCTAGAATTGTAAAGAAACATCTCAGATTAATTTATGATAGATTATACTACACCTAAAACTTGGCCACAAGCTGTTGTTCCTATGTGCCTGAAAATCATGCATCCATCCAAGTATGATTCTGCTACTTCAATTTGACATCCAATTATTGGAAATGTGCCCCTCGCTCAACTTATATACCCTCTATTATAATCATTGCTCATTATGAAGGGGAAAGAGAAAACAAAGCTACTACATATATAATGGCATTAAGAAGAGAAGGAAGAAGAGGAACAAAGGAGTGGAGGACACTCCCAGGCTTTGTCACCCACCATCTCACAACCTCATCATGAAAACCCAGTTCCATCATATCACTCCTCTGCTTATCATAGTCCCTCCTGCCTGCTATAAACTCTTCTGCTTTGTAGAATCTCTCCTTTCCATCAAACCTTACCTCCCCACGTAGTCCCAGACCACTCCCTATCCCTTGGACATCAGGATTGTTCCCACCTCTGAGCCTTTCCTTATGGCTCTTTCCTCTGCCTGGATCGACTTCCATTCCCACAAAATCCATCCTTATCCTGTCCCATCCTTCAGGGTTCAGATTAAGTCCTATCTTCTTGATGAACTTTCTCTAATTACTACATCCAAAATTGATCTGTCCCTTCTCTGAATTCCTACTCCTCTTACCATCCATACCACACAGCTCAGCAATTAATCATTCTCTGTCTGGTTCTGATATGTGTTCTGGTTGTCTCCCCAATTAGATTATAGGTCCAGAACTAGGACCATTCAATATTCCCCTGCAATGTGTAGCATAGGACAAATCACAAAGTTATTTTTTGTAAAGGGATAAGTATGTTAATTTGTAATATATCCTTGAAAAGATAAAAATAAGAAGTCCTTAAGCTCTTTAAATATTGTTTGAGACAATAGCTTTAACATGAAAGAGAATGAACTCTGTGAACACAAGACCTGCTATAAACTAAAGCAAAAAGACTATACCCTCTTACTTAAACACTTTCTCCTCATTTTCCCATTTGGAACATAATAATATCATATTATGTATATTCTCTTCAAGAAGTCATAGCAAAAACTATTTGGAAAGTCCTGGGTAAATGCAAGACCTTGACTTTTATCCATGAAAACACAATCCTAAATTCTAGGATCATATTTGAGGAGGGCTGGCAGGGGAATTCCTGACTAATTTGATGAGTCATTGTTCTCCCTCCACCAACCCTCAATCAACTTGCTGTGATTATTGGCCGTGAGCCTTTGTTTGGAGGCATCTCCCCATGAGGAGTGCTCATATGACTGGTTCCTTGCTGAAAGGACCCAGAACACCCAGTCATGTTCCCATGACTAGGAGTTGCCTCCAAGATGGCTCGCTGAAGATGGATTCCTGTGTTAGAGGTGCATCCCCTTCCTGTGACCTTATAAAAGTAAGCCGACAGAGTAGCTTCTTGGATTTCCTTTACATTTTTCTCTTCTTCCAAAGCCCTAGCTCACAGCAGAGCCATTCTGTTTCCAGGAAAAAGGAAATCTGTATATATATATATGTCTTCCTTCTTACTCTCTCCCCAATTCTTCATGTGGAGGTGCCCCACAGATGCCACCAAATAAAGGCTTTGCCCTATAATCTTTTCAAGATGAATGGAATACTTATTGTATCAACCTGGGCAGCATGATCAAACTTCCTTGATGATGATGATGATGATGATGATGATAATAGCTAGTATTTTAAAGTTTTAAGCATATGCTTTAAGGTTTCAAAAGCACTTTCCCTAATTTATTTCATTTGATCTCTCCATACAGCACTGCACTAAAATCAACTTCTGCTCACATAAATTGTAAGCTGAAGAAATAGTCAAACAGAGAGAAAATATTTACTTATCCTTCAAGATTCAGAAAGATGATGAATACATTGCCCAAATTCCAGAGAACTTGCTCAGATTACAGTGACAATGTACTTTGATATAGGAGGTAATAGCCTGAGGGGCTTGCTCCCAGTATGAGTCAATATTTAAGAGCACAATGACTAATTCCTATTTCAAATAAATCAACATATTTCCCTTTAAGAATGTTTCAGTTGTAGGTTGGGTTTTTTTTTTTAATTTGTGGTTTCCCTATGCAATTCATAGGCCCAAGAAGGAATAAAACCCTGAAATATGAACATTTTCAGTAGGCCAAAGGGTTACTAGAGACCGAATTCCAACTTTCTAAGAATTCTTCAATGAACATCTCATAATTTATTGGAAAAATAGAGACCAGTCATTTCTTCCCTTCTTTTTAATTGCAAAGTCCTTAGCTATCATCCTCTATTCTCTCCTCTTCTACTTATCTCTGACAATAAGCTGACCTTTCTAGCTATGGGAAAGCCTTCTACATTTGCTCTAGATCTCAGTCCCACTGATTTTCTGAAATATATTGGTCCCATAATCCTCTCCCTTTCTTTCTAATTTTCAATTTCTTCCTATCTACTAGCCTTTACCACTCTTCTGCCTTGGATCCCATACTTATTATTGATTCTAAGATAGAAGGTAAACGTTTTCATTAAAAAAAGAGAAAAGAAAGAAATCATTAATAATTTTGGAGAGAAGAGTTTCAGGGAAGTGATGAGGTTGGCAGCCAGGTTGCAAGGGACTGAGAAGTAATTGAGAGGAGATGAAGCAGAAAGACATAATAAATAGAGGATGATAATTAGAGGAAATGGGAGGGTATAATGAAGTTTTTTTTAAGGATTGTGGAGATTTCTGAATGTTTAAAGGAAGCTTCTCTATCCATTCCTGAGCACACTCTCTACTGCACCACCTACCTGCCTTTCAAACTCAATAAGTTTGAAACAAAAACAATTTCCTTTTCCCCAAAATCAAATCCCTTCTAAATTTTTCTATTTCGGTCCAGCACATCATCATCCTTCCAGTCACTAAAGTCTGAAATATTGTTTTAGCTACAACTCCTCCCTCTCTCTCTCCCCAAATCCAATCACTTACCAAAGTTGCTATTTCTAAGTCCACAACACTCCTTCTCTCCAACCACTCCTTCTCTCTACTCAAAAAGCTACCACGGTCACTCAGGTCCACGTCATGTCTTACACAGACCACTACGATGTTCTCTGGTTGTTCCTCCTGTACCCAATCTCTCCCCACTTCAACCCACCTTCCACAGAGGTCCTAATATGATTTTCCTTGAGTGCAGCGCTGATGCCAATTCTCCCCTATCCAGCCTCAGTAGCTCCCCATGACCTACTGGGTAAAATAAAAGAATCTCTGTCTGGTCCTTACAGCCTCTCCAGCCTTCGCTCTCCAGTGAGAGAACATCTATTTCTTATATGAGCTTGATGTCCATGCCTTTTAGCTCACAGGCCCCCATTCATTTCATGGTCACCTCCCCCTCTTCGAATCCTGTACTTCAGGACTTAGCTCAAATTTAACCCTCCAGATGAAGTCTTTTTTGATACCCCCAATTGTTAGTGCTATCGTTACCTAACCCACCTTGCATTTATTTCCAATTCATTCCACACATACTTCTAAATGTATTGACATGTTTGACGGTTAGGTGGTACGGTAGAAAAAATGCTGAACTTGGAGTAAGAGAATGTTGGAGCTTAAGTACCAATTCAGACACTTTATGTACTATCTCAGATAGATTCCTCATCTATAAAATAGGAATAATAATAACACCTACCTCATTGGGTTTTCATGAGGCTCAAATAAAATAATATATATGAAGTATTTTGCTAATCTTAAAGCATTCAATTATCAAGGTTATTATTATTATTATTATTATCTCTCAATAGAATATAAATTCCTTTACAGTGAATTATTTTATTTTTATCTTTATATATCCAGATTCGACCACAATGCTATTCGACCACATAGTAGGTGCTTAATAAACACTTGTTGATTACTTGATTGACTGACTGATAAAATAGTACCAGGTGCCTGATGCCACTTACACGATTCATTGTCTAGCAACAAGAGTGACATCCATTAGCATGGACACGAAATGCAAGGAGAGTGCTACTAAATTTTACTGACACTGGAGTTGTTAACTCATTTCTAAACTATCTGAATCAAAATTAGCTATTATTTTTTTCTGGCAGACTCAGTCTATAAATCATTAGTTAAGTTACTCACTGCCACTCATCCTGTTGGGAATGAGCAGGCAAAAGCATCCTCTGCCATTATACTTGGAAGTGGCATAAATAACATTACCAATGACATTGAGGACCACAAAGGAAAGTCACCTAGCTCCATGGCAATAGTGAGGGATAATGGATTGTTCAAGTGCCGTACCTACCGATAGTCATAAAATATTAAAAGTACAGGAAGTCCTCGAAAAACCTGGGTGGTTCCTCAGTGGAAGTTATATGCAAAAACATGGACAATAAAGGTGCAAATGAGAAAGCATAGTTGGCTGTGAGCTCAGATAGTGGAAGGAGAATGTACATTAATGGGATTCGGATCAGGGGTCAACTTACAGATTCATCCAAGTATTATGGGACTGCAAATGGGCAAGCTTCCTTCCTTGCTAAAGCAGTCATAAAATTCAAGGAAGGATATTACATGTCACTTTCACCTACCTGAGTCTCAGTTTGTTCTTGTGTAAAAATGAAGTAAATGGACTAATCATAGCTCTAAAATTCTTAGATCTGAGAGATAGAAATTCATGATCTGCCCCAAATTGGACTTCACTTAAAGGAAATCAGATTGGAAACCATAAGAATTCTCATGCATATTGAAAATACAACTCTAAGACCACAAGATGGTATTTTGACATCAGATTATTCACCAGTTAAAGAGGGTTAAGTAGAAACAGGTATGTTTTTGGATAGCAATTTGGAATTATGCAAAGAAAGCAACTTTAGTTACTATACTGTGTATATAGTCTTTGACCCAGAGATTCCACTGCTAGACATAAACACTGACAAAAAGAAAGGCCTGACACATACCAAAATATTCAGAGTATCGCTTCTAGTGGTAACAAAGAATTAAAAACAAAAGTAGGTGCTTACCAATTGGGGAATGGCTAAAAAATCTGTAGCATGGGAATAAAATGAAATATTACTATGTTCTAAAAAAATGAGAACCACATAAAGAAACAGGGATGTGCCTATATTAACTGATGCAGAGTGAAACAAATCAGTAAATAACATATGTATGATGAACAATGGAAATGGAATATTGCAAAATTATAAGAGCTAAACTTGGACTCAAAGAAGATACCTTTTCCAGTTTCTTTGAAGAGGCAGGGGACCATGAGTATGGAACACTAAATAATATTAAACTTTTTAAAAATAATGCTTAGTTCTCCTGAAATTTTTTTGTTCTCTCTCTTTTTAAACATTTTTTATTATAAAGGAACACTAAATAATATTACTTTTTTCAAATAATGGTTAGTTCTCCTGAACTTTTTTTTGTTTTTTCTCTTTTTAAACATTTTTTTTTGTTATAAAGGATGATTCCCTGGGAGTTGGCTAGTGACAGAGCAGGAAATACAGATGATGGAAAAATATAAGATTTTGATTAAAATTATTTTTTCAATAGGGTTCATCTCTGAATGGATATATTTCGGTCCTATATTAACCAATATTTAAATACAGTAAATCAACAAGTCATTCTTAGTGCTAAACAATGAGCCACATAAGTGACTTCAGAGCATTGGCTAATTAATCAATCAATCAACCAGTAAGTTTTTATTTAAGTTGCATGAATTTCTTCATGTAAGAACTTTTTAATTTCATGTAACAGAAATTAAATGATGTATTTTATAGTTTGTGATTGCCTCTACCCCCAGTTTGGTTAAGAATTCTCCCCCTTCCCATAGCTTTGAAAAGTACTTGGTCTGGTTCTCTTCTAATTTTTTTCAATGATGTGATTTTTAATAATCAGATTACATACCACTCTTGAATTTATTGTGGTACATGTTCAATCAATTAATCAGGAAGCATTTATTAAGCGATTGCTATGTTCTAGGCACAGTGCTAAGCACTGGAAATATAAAGGAAAACAATACAACAGGGTTCCTGCCCTCAAGGGACTCCCATACTAAAGAAAGAGACATGAAAAGACAACTATGCTTTAAGATATTGGCCTAAACCTAACTTCTGTTAAAGCACATTCCAGTTTCCCCAGCAACTAATGATTTCTTCCCAAAGGAACTAATGTTCTTGGGTGTACTGAACATTGGATCTCTTTCTTCCAGGAAGCCTTCCCACTTATTCAAGGTAGTGACCTCATTCTTTCTCTTCTCCAATCCCTAAAACACTTTCTGCTCATACCAAGGAAATTTAGTACTTTACTGAAAACTTGTCTGGCATCATTCTCATCAACTCATCAACATGGACACCTCTTTTATTCTCTTATCTATATGATACATGTCTTCTTTCACAAGATGAGTATCAGATTACTTGCTGTCACAGAGAGCAGAGAAGAGGGAGGAAGCAAGAGAATTTGAATTGCGAAATGACTAAAAACATTAAAAATTGTCTCTACCAGTAACTGGGAAGGAAAAAAAATACAATAAAATATTTTTGGGGAAAAAAAGAAATAAAATGGAATTCCCTTCTATGTCACACCCAACAAGTGATCATCTGATTGCTAAAAAATCTCTAGTGAGGGGAAAACTACTGAGGCAGCCCATTCGAATTTGTGATAGTTCTAATGTCCAAACTAAGAACAAATCTATACATGTAGGCAGGATGACAGAACATTATGATTATAGATGGAAATCTCTCTTTCACTGGGTAGCCCTTCAAATATTTGAAGATAGCTAGAATGTTTCTTCCCAAATCTTCCCTTCTCCAGACTAAATATATCCATTTATTTCAACATAGCCTCATCTATTTCAACTCTTTTCATAAATGTTATGGTTAAAATTCTCTGGAGACCATATCTTAATTTATATTGATTTATTAAACAATACAAAGTAGGCCAGAGACAGAGAAGGAACCGGCCACGTTTGGCCAGCGGCTTCCTTTACCATCTTCCACCCAAGAGCAGGCCAATGCATACCTATAAGAAAAGAGCCCCTACTTCTTCAGGGTACTTCTATGGACTCTTATTTATGCTCTGTCCCTTTCCCAACCCTTTTCGACCTCACTCTGGGCAAGGTGTAGTCTTCTGGACACCAGAATTCACGAGACACTTAGAATGGTTACATCTTAAGAGCCTTGTTTACAGATAAGCAAAGCGTTCGTCCTCTACTCTAATTCAGCAAGGGTGGGAGGGAGAGTCAAAAAGCACATCATAGCTTCAATCTTAAGATTAAACTTTTTTCCCTTTAAAATCCAAAGGTTGTCTTGGGGTAGCAAAAAAGGATGCAGGCTAATTTTAAACTTCCACATCAGCTATGAACTATGAGCCACTTGGCTATCCTGAATACCTTCTTCTAGACATCATCCAGCTTACCTAAAATGTGGCTCCCGAGACTGAACATAATATTTTGGACGTGATAGAACCAAGTCTCAAGTTCTAATAAAATGAGACCATCACCTTGTTGTTCCTCTTAATATCATCTATGAGAGCATTCGTTTTTTTTTTTCCTCCCATATGATCGTTGACTCATATTGAGTTAGTAGTCTACTAAAATTCCCCAAATGGTTATCAGATGAACTGCTCCTGCATAGTCACATTTTGTACTCCTGAAGTTCATATTTTTAATTCAAATGTAAGACAGTTATGCCAAATAAATTCCAACAAAGTTAAGGTGACTTGTAGGTTCATTTTATCTTTGTTTAATTAAACAGTCACATTATAACCATCAATCATTTTACCTAAAACCCAAGTAATTTAACATGTAATAGCTTGAGAGACAAGACTGAGGGTTAAAGACTGAAATGGTTTCACTCCAACCTAGGAAGGAATGAGGAAACAGGAGGGTGAGCCAGTTGGCTATTGAGCTAAAGGACATGTTAAAAGCGTTGTACATTCTCTAACTCGGGGAGATGAACTGGTCCTGATTCTACAATGAATCAATTATTCATTGTCTCAGGTCAAGTCATTAGGAGTGCCATTAAATGGAGAAGAAAAGGAGTTGCAGAAAAGACAAATTTAGTCCAATCTTTCAAAACACACGAGTGCAGCTTTTCAGGAATCCCTGAGAAGTTATTCAAAAGGTCTTTCTCTCATTTTTCTTTGTCCTAAGTAGATAATCAGAGCAAAGCAGTGAATGACTAATGAGTACAAAAGTTCATTAGTTCAAAACTGCACCATTTTCTTAGGGGGAAAAAAAACAGAGAGAGCAACTCTTCCTTCATATACAGAGAAAATGCCATTGATCCTGTCATTAAGAAATCCACTTTATTATTTTTCTAGAAATGATACTGGAGCAATCAATGACTCTTAAGACTGAGAGAGGATTTAGAGATTATTTAGTCTAAGTTCTTCAATTTTCTGTTGTGATTGTTCAGTTGTTCAGTTTTGTCCAGCTGTTTCTGACCTCATGGACCCCCAGGATCTTCTACTGAAGTCTGGCCAATCTCATGTTGACTGTTTCCATGATGCTGTCTATCTCATCCTCTGTTGTCCCCTTTTCCTTTTGCCTTCAATCTTTCCCAACATTAGGGTCTTTCCCAATGAATCTTCTCATTTTGTGGCATAAGATCGAGATTATGAAAAGAAGACCCAAAAAGAGCCCATGTGATTTGACCACAGTCATGCAACTAATAAGCAGTAGGGCTACAACTAGAAACCAGATCACCCAATCTCTAAACTGATGTCCTGGTTTTACAGACCACTTTTTAGCATTTTTTTCAAAGCATTTTGATGACCTTGTTATCTCATTTAATCCATATTATCTCATTTATTTATTGATCTGTGACTCATCAGGGCAGGCATTAATTACTCTTTTCATTTACTTGGGGAAGAGTTTAGAAAAACTAAATGATGAACTAAAAATCATTCAGTTTGTCAGGGATAGACTCCAGAGGTCTGTATTCCAAAGCCATGTACTTCCCACTAAATGGATTATTCACATTGATGCCCAACATGCATTCTATGTTCCAGTCCAACTAGCCTGCATACTATACTGTTTTCTCAACGTGGCCAGCTCTGAGCGTTTGGGACTGGCCTACAGTGAATTTCTTTCTCACCTTGAATAATTTCTAGCTTTACTCAAGGCTCAGCTCCTAGATCACCTCTTAGAGAATCCTTCTTTGATCCTTTCAGTTGTGAAATCTCTCTCCTTCCTTAACGGCTACATATTATATCACCCCCTAAAAAACAAAAGCTCCCTAAGGACAGGGAATGTCCCCTTTCCTTGTTTTTTGCCTTAATATCTCCTAAGACACAACACATGCTTAATAAATACTTGTTAGATTGAAGAGGGATCTTGGCCAGTCCTTCATAAGATAAGAACAAGCCTTTATGGCCAGATCAACCTTTATCCACGAAAAGAAAGCAAAGTTAATTGGCTTGTAAAAGAATCAAGCTCCTGACCCAGTCCTTGTCAGTACCAGGTTCTAACCACACACACACACACACACACACACACACACATATTCATCAGACATAATTATTACATCTTAAGTACTCATTGGTTTTGAGCATTGTACACACAGATTTCCCTGTCCTAAGGGATCTAACACCCCAGAGGTCAGATAATAGACATATAAATATTTTAGCTAAAAGCAATCATAAAAAACAAGCTTCAAGAATAAAAAGAATAGCTAAAAATAATTACAGATTTAAGGCTATGATGGTTTTGGCAGAGCAAGATGAGTAAGTCCTGCCAAGTCCTATGAGTTTCAAAAGTTAGGCATTCCCAGAACAGAAGAGTTGCACATATGATCTGTACCAATCTTCTAACTATTAAAATGAAGGCTTTCCAAGGAATGTTCTTCCCATTAAAAAAATAAAATAAAAGCTCTCCAATCGATTCCTTTTACTTGGCTATTTTTTAATAGACTATAATAAATATTTTGTTTCCCTTCCTGCTAGAAAGGTTACATCATTTGCTGCTTTGCATAGCCAAAAAAGATACCCAAAGAGATTACAATGACCTTGGAATTACCATTAGTACACATTTGGCAATGGGCACAGTGCCCTCTCATCTGTGTTTCCCCTTCTCCCCTTCATCTCTCCTACTCATATTCAAAGAAATAGCCTAAACAGAATGAATTATAAAATTTTCTCCTAGATAAAGGAGTCATTTTGTAGAGATACAAAAATCCCTTCCCAGAACCCAAAGGAAAAAAAAAAAGCAGTTAAACACTTTCAGGCTGAATTTTTACCATCATCTTTACTTATTTGATCTCACTTATCTCTGCCTCAATGTCTACTATATAAGTCAGCCTCATCATATGACTGAACTATTTTCAACTCAAACTTACCTTGGAATCATTCATCCAATAAACAATGCTAAAAACTCAGAAATAAAGGCAAGTTTTGAGATCACTTTAAGGCAGTTTCCTTAACTAAGTTAACAAGAAAGAAAATGGTATCAGTACTGCTAAGAGTCTACTTCATATCATTATCTAAAACAACTCAGAGTGAGGAATTAACTTTTTTTGTTTATTAATATCAACATTCTGAGTACATCCTACTGGATGCTGCTCCTGGCCAGCTGGCATCCTTCAATAATAATAGCAAGTATTTATACAGCAAAAACACTTAACATATACCTTACTTGAATCTCACAAAAAAAAAAACTGTGAGGTAGGTGCTAATCTTCTGCCCATTTTAAAGATGAAAAAATTGAAGCTGAAAGCTATTTCAGTATCCAAAGAGTGAAGAAATATAATTTTAGAGGATAATAATGCAAAATTGTGGCAGTGAAATTTCATTTTAACATCACTAATTCCAAAAATTATTTCTGAAATTGCACACATACCACATCATCAAAATCATTAATAAGTTATTTTTTCTTTACTATAACCAAGGAGGAATATTGTTAACAACTGACATTTTAAGGGATTCTGTTTTAGTAAAAGAAATGTGTTTTTTTTAGGGGTGGAAGAGAGGTGAACCTGGATCCCTGAGAAACTCAGGAGCCTGACTAGCTCATGATCATGTAGATTAAGAAAGCAAATTATATGAGGCCACAGTGACATCTAGTGTCTACAAGAGCTCCCTGGTCAAACTACAAAAAAAAATCCCAAGTCACACAAAAAGAACAAACTACTAAAAACTCCTTAGGAAAGAGATAGAAAATTCAGTTAAGAGGGAAAAAAATTTAACACTAGGGGCTTCTATTGCTGAGAGGACAAGATTTATTAAGTGCCTACTGTGTACTTTGCAAATATCTTGTTTGCTGATACCCTTAGTTCAATGCAGATGCCAAAAAGATTAGGTTTGTTGTGTATATGGTAGACCTTTTCATTACAGCAGTAAAAGTACTTCTGAATAGCCCCATGTTCATTTATGGAGGAAGTGATTTAAAATATCACGACTATATTTAAAGGGGATGCCCAGGAGTCTGCAGCTTCTGTTTACAAAACTTTGTCCTGTTTAGCTCTAAGTATGATCCCTTCCTTACTTGACCCCTGTTGCATCCCTGAGGCAGCCTGGTGAAGCCTATGGACCACTCCTCAGAATCATGCTTTTAAATGCACAAAATAAAGCATGTAGGATTAGAATGAGAATCAGCTCTGTTGAAATCTGGTTTTCAAAGTTTTCATCAAATTTTCATTTGATAATATATGTCATAATTTTACCCAAAATTTTAAAACAAGCACACAGATTCCAGATAAAGAACCCATCCCCTACAGCATCTGCTTTCTTGAGTTCATGCTCTTGTCTCCTATGCCTGTCCCAACCTTCCAACATCACTGGTTCCATCACCATACTGCCATTCACCTCATACGCCATCTTTAAAATGCTGGTGTTATTGGTGAATCTTCTGCCCTATTCATCTCTCTCCTCTAATCACTTACCAAGTTCTCTGCACTCTATCTACACAGTATCTGGCCCACCTGAGGACCCCTCTTATTTGCTATTGCTCTCATCCTTCACTAGTGTTGGATCACTAAAGTAGCTTCCTAGTTCTACCCAATTCCTCCTCCTCTTCCTCCTCCTTCTCCTCTTCCAGTCAAACCTGATGCTGGAAGAAGATTAAGAACAGAATCAATCCTGTCACTCTTCTGCTCAAAAACTTTTGGGGTCTCCCTATTGTGGATCAATCAAGTTTTAATTCTTTACTGGCATTCCAGACACTCCACAATCTGGACTCACTAAGCTATCACAATCTACTTCCCACCTCAAGTCTTTCTTCTCTCCAGGTCTTCATGGCATTGTTCTCTTTTGCTTGTCCTCCTAGCTAGCTGACTTCCTCAGGTTCTCTTGCTGAATCTTCCTCCAAGATATTCCCATTAAACTGGGGGTGTTCCCTAAGGCTCTGTCCTGTCTCTTAGCCCTCAAAAGGAGTTGGCTTGGGGATCTTATCAGCTCCCCTGGATTCTGTGCTCACTCCTATCCATAGGATGCTCAGACTTTTTTGTCTTTCTCCTGACCTCCAGTCTCACAAGTCTAACTGAACATCTGAAAAGGGATACCCTGAAAACAATTTAATCCCAGCATGTCCAAAACTGAACTCATTACCTTTTCTCCTAAATTCTCCCTTCATTTTAATGTCTCTATTACTGTCAGGGAAAACATAATCCTCCCAGTCTCTCAGGCTTGCAACATAGCTGTCATCCTCAACTCAGTACCCTTTCTTACCCCCATGTCCAATCAGATGCCAAGTCCTAGCACTTTTGGAACATCTCTCAGATACACACCCTGGTGGCGGTGCTTCTCACCTCCCACCGAGACTTCTGCTGGTTGGTCTTCCTGCCTCAAGTCTCTTCCCCCTTCCAGTTGGCCCTCTATATACTCTAATGACTCCCTATTTACTTCCAGGATCAAAATCAGAATCCCTTTTTTGGCCTTTAAAGCCCTTCCTAGCTCGACTCCTTTCTACTCCCTCGGCTCCCCTTTGCATCTATTACAGTCCAGTGACGATGAAATTCCTAGTTAGTCTTTGTACAAAATGCTCCATTTCCCAATCCCAGGATTTTTCATTGGCTGCCTCCCATGCCTACAATTCTCTCCCTTTTCACCTCCACCTCCTGACCTACCTGGCTTCCTTCATGTCTCAGCAAAAATCCTACTTTCTATAAGAAGGCCATCTAGGTCTTCCTTAATGCCTTACCTCTGAGATGATCTCTACTTTTTCCATCTAGAGCTAGTTTGTACATGTTGTTTCCTGCATTACATTATGAGCTCCTTTTCCCTTAATATTATTTTTTTTGTATCTACAGTTCTAGAGCCTCCATGGTGACTGGCACATAGTAGGGGTTTGGAAAAGGCTTATGTCTATATCAAAATCCTCTATTCCACCAACCGAGCCCACATTTTGTACCTGAACACTCCACCAATTTACTGTCTCTGGGTTTTTGTTGTTCTTGTTTTTTAAGCCTGGAATATCCTTTTTTTTCTCTTACTATTTTGAATCACTACTCATCTTTTGGGTCCAAATTAAAAGCTATCTTTTTCAGGCAATTTTCCCAGACTCACAGTCAGGAAAAACCTTTCTTCCTTTAGATATCACAAAACACTACATTTTTACCCCTCAATGAATTTACCATGGACTGAAGTACTGTAATCTGTTTATATATCTTATTTCCTTCCTAAGGCTGTACATTCCAAATAGGCAGGGATCTTGCTTTATCTAAATTTTGTATCTTGTCCAGTGCCTAGCAATGCCCTGTGCATAGTAGGTGCTTAAAATCTTTGCTGAACTACTAAAAAAAAAGTCTATTTGTTATTATAGTAGATATTTTCAACCCAAAGGTCTAGACTTCATAGTATGTCTTCAATTACTATATATATTTATAACATTATGTTCCGAATGAATCCACAAAAGTAAGCAAAATTCTAAAAATTATTTTTGGCCAGGGCAATGTTTTGTAAAAAGTAAAGTTAGCAACAGATGGAGCTTACCTATTTTTTTTGGAATGTTCATCCTTTCCCCTTTTAACTCCAAAAATTCTTGTGATCAGAGAACTAAATAGAAGTGTGGATGAATTTCTCACCTAATGCAAAAATAAACATATAATAAGGGTTAAGAAATGTCCATGGCACTAGGATTCAGAATATTCATAACAGGACATCCTAAAACACTGGTTTACATTTTCAATCAAGATATTACTCTAACTTGCCAATTCTGTGGTCAAGAAACTGTTTTTTGTATTTATAGAATAAGGCAGTTTTCTAAAAATTTCATAGTGGTAACTGCCCCAGTGACTTCCTCTGAGACCTACAATGTCATCATGGTATACAATGCAGAGTTCTCTTTTACCTCTAATAATACCATTCTAACTACTTGCATTGTTTCTTTCTCCTCTATCCTCAACTAATGTGTACAGAGAAGAAAACTTTTTCTCCTCTATTTTTCATTTTGTGAATTTTAAACTTCAGTTTACACTTCAGCTCTGTTCTTTTAATTTCTATAATTACCTAACCCTTAGGAAAATGTTTGCAAGATCCATTCAGTCTTAAAGAATTAACAATTTTGCCACACCCAACAAAAAGTTTTGCAATGAACATTCAAAATGTATATTTATGTTTAGCAAAATGCTGGTGACACATGTGTGATTTTTAATCCTGGTCTTGTTGATGAGGCAATTGGTTTAACAGGAATGTAAGATGTCAAGGAATGTCAACTAATTTACATAAAAGACACATTAAGTAAATTGTAATATAGCACAGGGACCCGTTTAAAAACTCCTGCAGCATAACTTTGGTTCTTCCCACAGATGTCCTGAAGGGATGATGATGACTTGGATTTTCTCTGTACCCTTAGCCAACTTCTCATCAGAACAGAATATTCAAATACAGTAAGTCAATCCACAAATATTAACTGAGTAGCCACTAGTGATTAAGCACTTTGAAGGACATAAAGGAATATAAGAAATAATCCCTGTCCTTAAAAACCTTGCAGTTTCAATAAGATATAACCATATGATATATTAAATAATACTTAAATACAACAATACATTTGATTTTATGAAACAGGAAAGGGGCAATTGCCAAATCAATGATAAAAACAAAAACTACCATAAAATTCCGAGGAAGAACAGTTCCCCACAAAGTACTGTCAACTTAGTCCTTGGAGATAATGTACAATAATCCCCTCATTCTTCAAGCTGAAGAACTGAAGCTTAGAGAAGCTAGGGCACAACTAACTATCAACAGAACTGAAGTCTCTGGATTGGGGGAGGGGGGGGGTTCAAATCAGCTTTTCCTACTAACTTTTCGTCTATTTCCTCATAGAAAATGAAAAATTTGAGCTGAATTTTGGAAGTTATTTAGATATGAATATATCTAATATAATATATAATATATATAATATAATATGAATTTAGAAATGAATAGAGAAATGGGAGGTCATTCCAGGTTGGAGAAATCCATATAATCTAAGGTAAGAAGGAAAGGAGATAGTATATGGGCCAGTAAGAAAAGGACAAATGGATAAAACATCCCATTATCAGAGACTGAACAGTGGTCTATGTCATAGAGGTCTATGTCATTTAGGTTGTAACATTTGGGGGCCTATGGTGTAAGCAGTTGCCATGACTAACCCCAAGAATGCTAAGGCTGTTTCCTGTGGTTACAGGAAATAATACTGGCTGATATTTACAGAGCATTTTAAAGATTACTCAGCATTTTATATATATTAATTCATTGGATATTAACTAAAAGCTGTGTGAAGTAGATCCTGTAAGATTTAAATCGAAATCCAATAACTCCAAGTATTATATTTTATAAAGTTTATTAATAATCACTTGAAGTAGAAGGAAAATAAACTAAAAGAAATAGTTCAAACTTAATTATCTAACAAAAATAAGACCACATGAGTAAGTTCTCCTGCCTGCCCAAAGCCCACTTCCACAGCTGCAATCAAGAGAAAAGAGAGAGAGGGGTGGGGTCACACACAAACTTTATCTCCAAAACGTAAGGACGTAACATGAGAACGAAAGTCGGATGCTGGGATCTAGAATTCTGGGGAGCAGATCCTAATTACACAATTCTCTCTTATAGATTTTACAGATGAGGAAACTGAGGCACAGAACTTAAGTGGTTTGTCCTGTGATAATTTAACCCTTGTCTCTCTTGACTCCAAGTACAGCATTCTTTCCACTAGACGACACACTTCTGTAATCACCTCACAGTCCTAGCATATACCTCAGGAGGCACAGGTAAACTCCCATACTGGACCAGAAGACTTTCTTTTTTGTATTTGTATCTCTAGAATCTAGCACTGTAGTTGGCATGGAGAAGGAGCTTAAAAAATGTTGGTTGCTGTTAGATATTGATTCATTAGTCCAATAGTCAGTAAGCTATCCCTGAGTTATCTACCCTAGCATAGTCTAGAGGAAGATCCCCAGTATCTAAGCTGACCTCCTTCAGGGGGGTAGAAATAGGATGAAAAGAAACTAACTAAGGATTGTTCTTTCAGTCTGGCTATTAAGTCAGTCCGGAATCCATCTACCTTCCTGAATCTCTCCATCTTAATCACAAGAAAAGAATGAGATATTTTATCTAATGCTTCACTAAAGGTAAACTATATTTAAAGCAGGGTTTAAAAAAAGTTATGTGTATCTTCTGGGTTTTTTTTATACTATAATAGTTATAAACAAGTCCTAGGTATCATAAATTGAACATTATACCTTGTTTTACATGTAAAATTGATATCTTCATAAAAGTTTCATTTTAAATTATATCATAGAAAAAACAAATCATGTTTCAATACATAAGAGGAATTTACTAATTAAATAATTCTTCCATGAATTAAATAATCATATGACTTTCCCCTGATTTTTCTATAAGCTTAGACTTCAATTGTAGGTTTTATTAAAGAGCATATCTGTAATATTATCCAAGAGCATTAATAGGAACTATACGTCATTTCTTACAGCACAGCAATATTTCATTATATTCATATATTACAATTTGTTTTGCCACTCCCCAAAGGTTGAGCATTTAATTTGTTTCCAGTTCTTTGCTATCACAAAAATTACTCCTATAAATGTTTTGATGAATATGGGCACATTCTCCTTATCAGTGGCAAAGCAGTTCTTAGCCTCTGGTGTCATGGATTCCTTTGCCATTCTAGTAATGCCTAGAGACCCCTTCCACAGAATATTTTTTAAATGCACAAAATACAATGAATAGGATTGCAAAGGAAATTAATTGTGTGGAAATACAGTTATCAAAATATTTTGAAAAATAAGGAAAAACTTGTTAGCTCTGGGAGGAGGGAGGAAAGAGGGGAGGGAGAGATCATGAATCATGTAAACATAGAAAATATTTTAAAATAAAAATATAGGAAAAAAAAGATCATAGACTCCAAGTTAAGAATTACCCATATATGTTTCAGTTTCCTGATCTATAAAATGAGGTTAGAAGAGAGAATATCTAAGCATTCTTCTACTCTTAAATCTATCATTTTATAATCCTATGAATATAAGATGATTTAATAATCCTGTCAAAAATGATCTAAGGTGAATCTGCCATGACCTGTTGTGATTAAGCAGTGCTGCTAGCTCTCCATGATCATTACTTCCTTTTCTAGGTGTTCACTAATGTTCTTTTTAACAACTTGACAAGATGCTCAGTATCTGAATTGTCCTTTTAAAAGATCAAAATTGAGGCAAACTAGGATTAAGCTAAAAGGGAAAAATGTGGGTGTGATTTTTTTCTCTTTATAAGGAGGAGATGGAAAATGAAAATTTAATAGTTGTAACATAATTTACTTTCAATTTTTAAATGAGGGAATTATAAAACCCAAAGCTTCTAGTAACTCTCAAACCTGCCCATATGTTGGGAGTAGACATATTTCCAAAATTCAGAATTTAAAAAGAAGAAGAAAGACATCTGCATGGTAATATACAGGATTAGGGTAGCCAGGGGACCAGGGAACAGCAAGGAAATTTTAAAAAAGAGTTGTAGAAAAAAATATAGTCTGTGCCAAGGCAAGACTGGCATAGAAGAGGCACAGAGATGGTGGTAGCATTTAGGAAGAGAGTCAAAAGCAGCTCAAACTGGATCCTGATATCCTGAGAGGGAGAACACTTAATAGATGATGCATTGGGATTGAGAGGGAAGTGCCCTTATGGAGACTGCTTTTACATATTATTGCAAACATCATTCTTCCAATATGTTTCTAGTTATAACACAAAAAATTTCTTAATATACTAGGTAACACTTGAGCCAACTGGTTTTCTAAGGCCCACTCTTTAAGAACTACTGATTTTAAAAAATACACATATATGTTTATTTTTACTTTTATATATGTACACACATACACACAGCCAAAAAGAAGGCAAACAAATATTAAAGAGCCACAACAGATTATACTGAGAAGCTCCCACAATGAAGGAGATGAGAGCTTAAAATGATATTCCAAAAGGCAAGAGAAAAAGATTTACAATCAAGAATAATCTATTTAACAAAACTAAGTACAATCTTATAGAAAAAAGAAATGAATATTTAATGTAATACAGGATTTCCAGGCATTCCAGATAAAAAGATAAGAACCAAGTGGACATTTTGAAATAGAAATGCAGGCATCAAAAGAAATTCAGAAAGGTATATATGTTTTTTAACTGAAAGGTAATATGTAGGGGTGAACTGTTTACATATTAACAGGGATAAAAGGAGCATATAGGAAGCACAGTGGCTAGAGCATGAGTCCTAGAAGTGGGGGCACCAGGGCTCTAATCTGGCCTCAGACACTTAATAGCTATGTAATCCTGGGCAAATCACTTAACACCATCTACCTAGCCCTTGCTGTTCTTCTGTCTTAGAATTTATATTAAGACAGAGGTAAACGTGAAATTTAAAAAAGGATAAGAAAGAAATGTCTTCTCAGAATTCTAATATCTTTAAGGATCATGGAAAATTAATAAGTCAACAACTAGTTATTAATGCTTACTTGTGTGTTAGGAACTATGCTAAGCTCCAGAAGACAGAGTCTTGGGGATTTTGTTCTATTCTAATGGCCTAGGAAAAGGGAAGAAAGGAGGAAGGAAAAAAGGGAAATCACTATGGATGACAGATATACATAAATTAAAAGTATGTGATCATAGATGAAGGGGAAGTAAGAAAGGGCATCCTTTGAACTTTTCTTTCATCTGAACTGGATAAAGAAAGATTGAACACAATTATAGATTTCAGTAGAAAAATACATTAAACTCAAAAGAGAAATAATTGGGAAGAAGGACAAGGAGGGATATTAGAAAGGGGTCTAAGAAGGAGGGCAAGACAAGTAAGGGAATACTTATAAGCAAAACAGGCTTGAATGTCAAAAGACTATGAAGGAAAGATTAAAATTATAAGAAGAAACAAAAAGCATAGTATTAGATGCAGGGTAAGGAGAAGGAAAGATCTACAACAGAGAAGAAATAGGCTGTTTCATTTAGAAAATTATAAGTATAAGATATATTCCTTCTTTATATAGTCTAGAAATAAACAATAATGAATGTGAATGGCATGAATTCACCCATGAAAAGGAAAACAGAATAGCTTAGAAAGCAGAATCTGACAATAGGCTGCTTCAAAAAAATATCTGAAACACAAAGATTCACATAGAGTTAAAATTAGGTGCTGGAAAAAAAAATCAAATATGCTTCATCTGAACTAAAAAAAAAAAAACAGAATTAGCGATCATGATTTCAGAGATGGCTACAACAAATACAGATAAGATAAAAGGAAAAAATTTCCATCATGCTTAAATATATGATAGATCAATAGCAATACATAATATATACACACTTCCCTGAAGAGAAAAATATAATTGAATTGGATGGAGATATAGTTAAATTATAATTATAATTCAGTTTACAAAGCATCTTTACAAAATTTTATCCTGTAAATGGACACTAAAAATGTAGAAAAGCAGAAATACTAAGCATATCATTTACTGATCATAATACAATAAAATTATATTCAATAAAGCCTAACCAATATCCAGAAAACTAATTAAGTAAACAAAAACTATATGCCAGGAAGACTTTATCCTATAACCAGACTGAGCTTATACATTACAGATTATAAACTAAGCACCAGGAATATGGGGTTGGTTAAACATAAGATAACTATAAATATAATAAATGATGATAGTAATTTTATAAATAATAAAAACTACATAATCATCTCAATAGATGATAAAAAGGCTTTTGACAAAAATCCAATATTCATTTCTATTAAAAAATCTAGAAATCATAGCAATAAGTGGACTTTTCCTTCACATGATAAATTTGATAATCAATACCATTTATTTAAATCTAAGAGCAAGCATTATATGTAATGAAGAAAAGTATGGTTATTATCACCACTAATATTCCATATAGTGCTAGAAATGTTATCTATAGCAATAAGATGAGGAAAAGAATTTGAAGGGAAGAGAACAGGCAAAAAGGAAACAAAATTAATCATTTTTTCCATATGATATAATTGTATGCTTAGAAAACTCTAGAGAGTAGGTTAAAAGAAGTAATCAAAGTAATCAATAGCTTCAGCAAAGCTGAAGAATATAAAATAAATCCATGTGTATCACTGGCATTTCTATATGAAACTTACCAAGAATAGAAAGAAAGGTAAATTCCATTCAAAGTCACTATGGAAATTACAAAAAATATTAGGCATTATCTACCAAATTTTACCTAGGGACTATATGAATTTAACACAAAACATTCGGTAGAAATAAAGCTTTTGTTGTTTACTCATTTTCAGTTTTATCTGACTCTTCATGAGCCCTTTTGGGGTTTTCTTCCTTAAGATACTGGAGTGGTTTGCTATTTCCTTCTTCAGTTCATTTGCATATGAGGAAACTGAGGCAATCAGAGTTAAGTGAATTCCCCAAGGTCATATAGTAAGTGTCTGAAGCTAAATTTGAACTCACATCTTCCTTACTCCGGATCTGGTACTCTATCCACTGTGCTATCTAGTTGTCCAGAGAAATGAAGGCCAATCTGAATAATTGAGGAAACATTAATTACTTATGGGTAGATTGAGCCAATAAAACAAAAATACCAATACTACCTAAATTTATTTACTGTCTTATTAATTTTCTTATTCAGTGCTAAATCAATCAAACTTCCAAAAGAATATTTTATTGAACCAGAAAAAAATAACAACAAACATCAGATTAAAAAATGGGAAGCTCTATCAGCTACGTGATCTTGAACTATATCCAGAAGGTTACCAACTGTCCATAATCCAGCTATACTATTACTAGACCAGTATCTAGACATATACTCATAACAACCAAAGAAAGACTAAAGGATATTTACATGCAAAAGTACCTCTTCTCATAATAACCAAAAAGTGAAAAATAAGGGAGTACGTTTCTACTGGGAAATGTAAACAAATTGTGGTATAGAAATGCAATGAAATATTATTGTGGCAACTCTCAGGTTTTGGGTAGAGTTTTGGCTTTTAATCAACTATAGTTTCCAAAGGACCTGAACATAGGGGGTGTTAAGAGATACCTATTGATAATATTCCTACTTTTGGGAGATGGGCAGATTCTCCTAGAAGCCAAATAAGATATTTAAGAACAAACAGTATTTAAAGTCTGGGTCAATGACATCTTTGTAGACAGAAGGGTCTAAAAATGCAAATTCCAGATACTTATATTTTATAACCAGAAGTAGCTTAGTTCTGGAAGAAGACAGGTAATTAAATTTAAATATATAAACATATATTTAAAATATATTTTTATTTATATATGTTTTATGTATATAAACACACACTAATGCTTTATGGATAAATACTTAAAGTGATATATAAGAGATACTGATCTTGAAGGAACTACAACAGCTCTATCACCTATATAGAAATCTAGTATCTTTAACCTACATCTCCAGCCTCCAACTAGAGTTGTTAGGGGGGGATCTTGAGGGGTGTGGGGCAGGAGGAAGATACTACAGTGTTTTACAATAAGTTTTAACATTTGGAATGTACAACATACACAAACATAGACTTTAGTTTTCCAAAGCACCCATTTCTCTGATCCACCCAAGCTGACTAATGCATCCCCTCAGGGTCAAAACCCTATTTAATGGCCAACAAAGATCCTTTAAGCCTAAGTAGAAGGTAACTAGGTTCCCAGCAATTGGGGATGGGGGTGGGGAATCTATATCTGTCAAGAAACTGAATAACACCCTGAAAAAGAATAATCTGAAAATTCATCAGTAATACCAAAAAAAAAAAGAAAATCTGTCTTGAAACACTTTATTCTCTGTCAAACAATCTTTTTGAAAAAATATCGCAATTTGGTTCTAGTAAATTCTGTCATGTACTAACAAGTATCAGAAGCCATAGAAGTTAAATTTTGGAATTTTGAAAGAAAGTCATATCATCCCTGTTTTTCTTTTCATTAATTTACCCAATCTACTCTCTTAATAAGAGAAAAAAGCTGATAACTATTCTCCATTTATTAGAAAAACCTTATAGGATCTGGAGCTGAAAGAAATCTATGACACAAATTAATTCAAATTATTCAATTTAAAAATGAGGAAAGTCAGCCCTAGGAAAATGACATGACGTGTTTTGCTTGCTTCAAGTTTTCTGATCCCAAATATAGAATTCTTTCTACCAGATTATAATGTCAATTAAGTTCTGATGTTATTAGTTGAAACATTTTGGCCCTATCCAACTCTCTTCATCCCTTTTAGGGTTTTCTTGAAAGAGATAATGGAATGGTTTACTATTTCCTTCTCCAGTTTATTTTAAAGATGAGGAAATTGAGGCAAAAGTGCCTTGATAAGGGTCACACAGCTAGGAAGGGTCAGAGGTCAAATCTGAACCCAGGTCCTAGGGACTTCAGTCTTAGAATTCTAAACACTATGCTACCTAGCTCACCCCAGTCTTCCCTGTTTTCAAGTGGATTTCCCATTCCTCTGCTGAGTTAAAGAATTGTAGACCTCCATGAAGGCTTAAAGATTATGCCATACATGCCATCATTTTCCAGATGAACTCTTAAAATTCTCACCTCTCACCTCTGAACCTCTGATTTAATTTACTCTTCACTTCATCTTTTCACCCTTGTCTCTCCATTACTACTTGCTTTAGCTGATGCAATATTGGATAAATGTTCCTGGTTAAAATTTTTAAAAGGTAAATTCTGTGAACTCAGACTTTACTTCTTTGCAAAGGAAAGCTGTAAAAAACCAAGATGTTTGCAAGAGCCTTTTCTGAAATAGTCAGCAAATGCAACTTCTCCCTAATCCAGGATTATGAGCGCTCTATAAAATAAGTCTTCTTTTATACCATATAAATTATCAAACTCTTAAATGCCAACTACAAATAAAACTTTCACCTTCGTCAAAGAAGTTTTCTGCAAATAGTCAAATAAATTTAAAATGGACAAATATTTCTATGAAAGTATTTTAAATGTTAAATTTTGATGCTTTATGTACAATCATCTTAAAATGGGATTTTCCGAAACTGACTCATTCTAAAGTTATGCGTCTAAGAATTCTTTAAAGAGATTTTAATGCACAAAAAGGAAAGCATCAATCTTATCTGGCTGTCCTTTTGAACCTGGCCAGTTTATAATAAGTAGAACAAGGCCTTTGCAGCTGTGCAGTTAACTTCATGTCAGTTTGCTCAACTCAGAAGTACATTTTTTCTCTATATCCCCCACCAAAAAAAAGTCAAAAAATGTATTCAGTTTCTCAAGTTACCTAAATGGCTTCTGTAGTAATTATATTCACTTTTTTTTTACTAAAAAACAAAAAAACAAAAAAAAGCTTTTTTTAAAAAACCTCCTTGAAGTCCAGCTGGAAGTTCTCTTTTTCATTTGATTTCATAACACTTTGTTCTCCTCTTATGTACTTATGATGTTCAAATTTGGATTATGCATATTGATTATCCCAACTAGATTGTAAGCTCCTTGGAGGAAGTGGCCTTGTGTTATTATATATGGGTTTAATCCAAGAAATGTTTATTAAGTGCTAACTTCTGGGGAGACCAAGAGAAAAATAAAACATTATCAGCCCTCGAGAAGTACTAGAGGGACTAGGGGTAGGCAGCAGGGAAGGGGATATAATATGTACACAAATAAGTATAATACAAGGTAGACTGAGGAAATAAGTACTATTTGGAGGAATAATGGAAGTTTTCACAAAGCAGATGGTGCCTGAGATGAGCCATGAAAAAAAAAGGTAAGGACTGTGGCAGAAAATAATAGTGTACTGAATAATTTAAAATTTGATCTCAAATAATAAAAATGTTATATTTTATGGGGTTTGTTAAAGATCATTAGAAATCAAGGAGTAAAGAGGATACAAAATAAAAATAAAAACCATGTGCCCATGGCTGGTTAGCCATTTTCAAAGTTCCCCACCTTACCACCATCACTGCTGATGCTACATCATGCCAAAAAGGAGGAAGAGGCTCAATGCCCACTCCCTTTATCCTCTGTCTACAGGAAGTCATTGGGTTCTTGGGATATGTAGTTCTTTTTTAGGCTAATAGATTTTCAATTATACATTCCTCCCAGAGAGCTGAGGTAGATTAGTCTCTCCGATGGGTCTTGTAAACATACCAACTTTGAAATTACAATAATTTGAGGATAAGAGGAAAAGAGAACAAACTCTGTCTATAGGAAGTATGTAATGACAGGAAGTCAGTGGGCTCTCGGGATATGTAGTTCTTTTTTAGGGTAACATATTTTCAATTATACCGTTCCAAACATGGAGGATTATTTGGGCAAAATTTCCAAGACAAGATATGGAATATTAAATTGGGTCAATTGGTAATAAAGTTTGGCTGAAACATCTTTTCCATTATGGTAGCTGTGGATTAATGAAAATGAGGTTGGTAAGGGAGACAGAAGCTATATTGTAGAAGGCCTTGAATGTCATGCTAAGGAATCTATTTTATCCTTAGAAGTATAGACAGTCATTGAAGATTTTCTGTGCTTAGTACCCAGAACCTAACAAAGGAGGTACTTAATGAAATGTTTATTGAGTGAATAAAAATGAAAAAAAGGAGAAATTACATAGAACTCAGTAGTTATCAAAAGATTTGATTCATTTCTGGCATTTATCAGCTATAATGCCAGACTCCTGATGACTCATTTGCTTTCTCTGAATTTCAAACACTTCATCTGTTAAATAAAAGATATTTTGCTCAATGGAAAGGTCAGTCTAAGACTCTTATGCACTATTAACATTTACTACTTCAACACAAATAGGGTGAGTAAATGAATGCTTCACATTTTCTGATTGCACATTTACTTGATTTTTTTCTCTAATTCAAGTTATTCATATTTAGTTTTACAAGTTTACTTATTATGCAAAATAAAATATATTTTAAAAAATCTGCTGATGATTAGTACTGATCAAATGATGAACATGTATGGGCTCATGTAAGGGAAAGTTAATGTAAGGAATCTGTTAGCAATCATTCTTAAATATATGCATTAATGTCATTCCTAAAACACTCTTCTGAGCCACAATCTGAATTAGTCATTTTGCTAATTTTTAAGGTCTATAATTTAGTAAAAACAAGCAATTAAATGGAAAGCACAACAGCACTTTGCTTTAGGCAACAGAAGTATTTTAAAAAATGTTGTATAAATCAAATTTCTGAATACTGAATCATATTTTAAATACACTAGGAGATTTCATTACTTAAAGAAAGTGAAAAGGAAAATCTGTGGCAAAGACTTGTATAATATAAATAATCAACCTCTAATCTGGTTTATAAATGTCCATTTTAAAAGGTCTTGAAATAGGGCAATATACAAAAATAATTACATAAAAAACAAATTCAACAATGTATGGCAAACATTCTCATTCCCAGGTGGCCCCAACTGATGAAAATACTTGCAACTAGAACGACTATTTTCCTTATCGGTTTTTCCAATCTTTTTTTATATTGTTTCCATTTTTATTCTATGTCTGAATTTTTGCCTAACAATCCTCTACTTCTCTTCTTCATAGAATCTGCTGCTAAGAAGTGTTTCCATCTTCTATTCTAAAATCTCTAGTCTTGTGATGATAGGCTTGATGATTTCTTCTTAAAGAGCTAGAATTTGTCCTTATTTTGCTGGTAATTTTATTTAATTTAAAATTCTTCATTTATTTGAGGTCTGTTCTTAGCCATTTTTCTGATGACTTTTCTGCCCTGTCTGCTGTAAATATGATTCTCAACACCTTTCCCTTGTGAAGTCACAGTGTTGTCCTTATCCCCAAGATTCAGTTGTCTTCTAGGTTGGACAAGGTCTATGCTCCTCAAGGAGAAGAATTGGACTGTTGGGATACATTAAAGATTTTAAAAAGCTTCAGTAAATGAGCCTTATTTCTACATGTGCAGTCCAATGTCTCTGAACTCTAACCTCTGGCTCTTGGGACTTATTTTTTTAGTCCCTATTTCCATATTGCTCTTCCTAGAAGTCTCTGCAAATGCAATTCTCTACCTGTCTTTCATATGTCCTTCTTGGCTTCCTGTGCTATATTAAACAAGTTAGCAGTGAATTTCTGGGCTCTTTGCTTCTCCAAAATTTTATAATTTTATTTCTCCTACTCCACAAGCTTCATAGATGTTATTTTTTTTCTTCCTGAGCCTCAGACTGGTTTAATTCATGAGCTTCCACCTTCCCTGAGAGCAGGGTCCCAAGGATACTACCAAAAATGAACTCCCATAAGCAGCCATCTAAAAGGCCAGTAGCAGTCATGAATGAACCAGGACCCTTCCAGGACAATACGGTCCCTTTAGGAGCTAGGAGTGGGGAACAGGTCTGGAAACAGCAGTAGAGTGGGAGCTACTCAGGACACTGCCAGAATATTCAGTGCAAAAGTCAACGAAGAAGGCAACCATTGTGAGGAAAAGGGCTGCCCCAGCCGTACACTCTTTGCCAGAAGGAGGAAGGATAAAGGTACAACCCCTATGAGGAGCAAAGGGCCCAGAAGTTAATCATCAGTTATTTTTAATTGAAGAATTACCTTGGGAAAGGTTCTCCCTCTTTTCTTCTAACCATGCTGAGTTTGCTGCCTCTGGGGGCTCTTTCTTGGAGGTGGGATGCGGAGAATGACCTCTCTGTGACTTCTAGCATCATCCCAGGATTGGAAGGTTGAGGATTTTGTACATGCCGCTCTACCAAGCCTGACATGCTTTCCCCTCATCCTAGCTGCCTTCTGGAATCCCAAGCTCTCTCCAAAGCTTAGATCTAGTGCAACCTCCTTTTAAAGCCTTTTCTAGTTTCCCTCCCAAAAATTACTTTATATTTTTGAAAACATTCTATATTTTTTCTATATAATCTTTATATAACATATATTTGCCTATGAACATGTCATATGCCACTGGCATAGGGTAAGTTTCTTGAAAGCTTCTGTATTTATAGCCTCTCTGTCTTGATTAGGGTCTTCTTGCTCACAGGGAACTTTATTAAATGCCGACTGACTGATTCCAACTGGTAGTCTGTCCTTTTAGCCATCATTGCAATATGCTGGCTCATGGATGAAAGATAATTTATATGAAGTTGAGAAAAGGAAGAAAGTAGCCTGCCTAAATACAGGCTTTTCCCCTAGGGAAGCATTCAGTTATAAAGAAGACACAGGACAAATGAACTTATTTCCACTGCCATAAAAGAAACTGAGTGAGTCTGAATGCAAACTGATTTTCCTCCATTAATTTTTCTCTAATGTAAGTGATATGTGTCTTCTTTCACATTATGATGAACATGGAATATGTATTATATGATAACATATGTACAACCTATATCACATTACCTATTGCCTTGTGTAGGGAGGAGGAGGGGTCTGAGGAAGGAGAGAATATAAATTACAAAATATCAGAAAATAATTATTAAAAATTGTATCATGTAATCAGAACAAAAAATAAAAATTAAATTAAGTTAAAAAAAAAAGAAAGAATGAGCTTCTTTTCTACTCATCTCCTTTCAATCCACTTTTCTTTACTCAAATGCCTACAAACCTGGGTTGTCACCCCCTGAAGACCCTGTTATTATAAAATAAAACCAGATAGGCAGATAGTTTAGAAATGAGTTAACAACTCCTGTGTCAGTAAAATTTGGTAGCACTCTCCTTGCATTTCATATCCATGCTAATGGAGGGGAGGGGAGGGGAGAGGAGGGGAGGGGAGGGGAGGGGAGGGGAGGGGAGGGGAGGGGAGGGGAGGGGAGGGGAGGGGAGGAGAGGAGACATGATGTAGATGGAGCCAGCAAAGAAGAGGGAGAAATCATTGACAGATGAGTAGGAGACAAGCCAGGAGACAAGAGCATCATGAAAATCCAGAGAGGACAAAAGATCCAAGAGGAGATGATCAACAATTTAAATGTAGCAGAAAAATCAAGAAGGATAAGAACTGGGAAAGTATCAGATTGACAGATTGACAGAACTCAAAATGTATTATTAATAAATAACTACCAAAATTATTTAGTAATGATTAAAAGACAGAAAAACAAACTAATGGAATAAACTAGACAAAGATGAATCAGAAATAACTCTACTCAATAACCTAGTGCTCATCAACCCCCAAACCATAAATTATTATGGCTCAGTGGATCGTTAGACAGGCCTGGAGACAGGAGGTCCTAGGTTCAAATCTGGCCTCAGACGCTTCCTAGCTGTGTGACCCTGGGTAAGTCATTTCAGCCCAAATGCCTAGCCCTTACTACTTGCTCTTTTACCTTAGAACCAATACTTAGTATCAATCCTAAAACAGAAGGTAAAAGATGAAAAAGAAAGAAATGTTTTAAAAAGAATGGCTGAGAAAACTGAAAAACAATCTGGCAGAAATTAGGTGTAGGCTAGCATTTTAAACCACATTCCACAACAAATCAAAATGAAACCACGACATAAATATTAAAGATTAGAGCATAAAAAACTAAAAGTGAATTATAAAGCTTTCACTGCTAGAAGTAAAGTGCTAAGAAGATAAATTCTTCTTAGACACATTCCCCTGCTTCTTCATAGAATTGGTGGTCTTGGGTGTATAATGCTATATTTAATGTCAGACTTCATTTGCTATCTGAAATTTACTTTCTTCATTTTTTTGTGTTTTTTTTTAATTATAAGGGATGACTCTCTGGAAGGCATACAACAGAAAATGTAGATGATGTAGAAACAAAAGACCAATAAAATTCATATAAAAAACTAAAAGCTCAACCATGTAATCTGCTTTCCTAAGCCATCCACTACAACTCGGACAAAGTGTCTCTTCCCAGTACCCAATGAATATGCAGTCAATAAAAATCCACTCCGAGAGTAGCTTAATGAAAACATTGGAGAGACCACTTACCGCCCAGACAGGAGATGTAAAGCCCAGAATCGCAGCTTGGATTCCATCCGCAACATAAGGAATGATGTTTTCACCCAGTCGAGTATCTCTGAACAAAGCTCTAAGGATATTTAGAGCATGGACCTGGTACAATAATAGCCAAAAACAAAAACAAACAAACAAAAAACAAACCCAGAGCTGACAATGAAATTCTTTCATGCAACAGAACAAGACTTTGAAAAATGCAAAGACTTCAGACTAATAAATATAATTTTCAAATTGTCACTAAATGACTATCAATCTGCATGATGGAGGGCAGAATGGCTATTACTTATTATTTAAAACTGTGTTTTCAGAACCACTTATGGAAATAAGTGTGACTTGGGAAATTATTACTCCTAAAAGCCTTTATCAATAAATTAGAGAAAAAGAATAATGAATTTACTGAGCAACTCAAAAACTTAGAAAACAAACCAAGTAATATTTAAAAAAAGCAGAAAAACAGACATGTTGAAAATCAAATAAAAACACAAAAAAGTAAACAAAAATACTATTCAAGTGTTCAATAAAACTGCTGGGTTTTTTAAAAATCCCAACAGACAAAATAGTATATTATTTGATTTTTTAAAAAAGAGAATGTAAAGTCAAATTACCAAAAATAAAATATGAAAAGGGGGATAACAATAAATGAGAGGAAATAAAGAAAATTATTGGAAACTATTATATAAAAATATGCAAACTAGAAATACAAATGAAAAAGTTGAATATTTACAAATACATAAAATACCCAAACTACCAGGATAGTATAAGGAGAATTTAAATAACTTAATCTCTTACAGAAAGAAAACTCATTCGAAAAGAGAATCAATACTTTTCTTTTTTTTATTTTCAGTATAAATGGTTTATAAACTGCCTGCCCAAAGGACCATTTATTTTGAAAGGCATTCATTTAAATAAACATTAGAGAACATTTCAACCTCAAATACCCAAGAGCTGCTAAATCTATGGTCAACAAATAAAACAAAAAGGAAACTGATGGTATGTAAAATGTGATACTTTTATATCTCCCAGTGAAATGTTATTGTCCACTTCAAAAGCCTCCTCTGGGGGTAGGTAGATGGCTCAGTGGATAGAGAGGCAGGCCCAAAGATGAGAGGTCCTAGGTTCAAATGTGACTTCAGATACTTGCCAGCTGTGTGACCCTGGACGAGTCACTTAACCCCCATTGCCTAGTCCATACTGATCTTCTGCCTTGGAATCAATACACAGTATTGATGCTAAGACAGAAGTAAGGTTTTAAAATAAAAAAAAAATCTTGTCTCTAACAAACAATTTTGCATCCTCTTTAAGAAGTTCCTGCATTCTTAGATATCCTTTCATGTGTATCTGCCATCTCTCCCCAGCTAGGCTATATGCTCTATTAGGACATGGCACGGACTAGGCTTGAGAATTCTCATCCTGCCTAATACAGTGTATTGGCATAAGAACTTGGCAAATTCCTGTTGGTTGGTTTAATAAGTGAACCCTACCTTTATGGAATAAAATTTCTAGAGGTTTGAAATAAACTCATAGTAAAATGAAAAAGATGAGGTTTCTCCATCTGTAAAAGACTGGGTGGCAACTTTATATTTTAGAAAAGTTTCACTGATCCATGCAATCAAATATGCTCCAGTGGTGGATACACGCATAAGAAATTCTTAAGTGTCATATCAGAGTCATTTTATATCTATAAATCTACAACAAACATATCTGAGTATACATATGTGTGTATACATATTTGCACATTTATGTAAAAAAATACACACACACATATAGCTATACACACACATATGACTGCCCTTGATATTTTTATTTCTCTCTCTCTCTCTCTCTCTCTCTCTCTCTGTCTCTCTCTCAGGGGTAATCATTATTGCACACAAAATCTTCTTTAACAAAAATAGGATATTTTTCACCACAACTTGCAAATAGCTTCTAGTAGAGACAATAGAAAGGCACAAAAGTATTGCTTAAGACATATTTTAGGGGAGTGAGGAATAATCAACAAAAACAAAATCCAAATGGTTTTGATTATCTGTCTCGTCCCGGACTCCTCCAGCTAATGCAGATTCACTCAAAGGAGAGTTCCTCTAAGTTTCGTTTTGCTCTGAAGACAAAAACAGTTTCCCGGTAAGATGTTGAGGGAGTATGTTTTAATTATTACCTGTGGGACTGAACTCTGTGAGTCACTTGAAGGTACAGCCAAAGAGATCAATTCTTTCATTGTTATCTTCAATAAATCCATCCTGCCTTTCTTTGGCTCTGAAGCCAGTAACGCCTGTGGGAAAACAGGACAGATATTAACAGGCCTCGATTACTCTCCCTTATTTACACACACCCCTTTTCCCCATTCAAAATTTCCTGTGTTCATTTATATTGGTTTGCTGTCACAAGGAACAACCATGCAACTTGTCTGTTTATAATTGTTTGTGTGAATCATCCCTGAGCCAGTGGAAGTAAATTTTTTTTAAAAGGGTAAAATGTACTGCACTAGGAGCCAGGACCTTTAGACAAGCTTAGCTACATGACTGAGCTATCTATCCCTTTAACCTTTTTAGTCCTCAATCTCTTCATCTGTAAAATGATGATACATATCTAGGTAAAATCTAATATACCTTCTTGCTCTAAAAATTCTAAGATGCCAGAGAAATGGTTCGTATCAATTACTTGCTGATGATCTATAATTTCATAATTGATCCTAAATCCAAAATAGAAAACTGAATATCCAATACTATAACAAGGCTCTTTGACAAGAACCATCTCCTTCAAGTGGAGAACCAGGAATAAAATTCCCTGTAAAAAGAGTTTTTGGCCTCTGAAAAATACTATTGATAGGCTAATATAAAACTTTTTTTTTAGTTACAGAGAAGAAAACTGAGGAGTTAGGATTCAAATTAATTTAACAAGCATTGATGAAGCCCCTATGATATGCTACATGCAGGAGATCCAACCAAACCCTAGAGTGCCTTCTGGCAACGAGGTGATGCAGTGGCTAGAGTGCCATCTTCTTCCTCAGTTCAAATCTGGTCTCTGACCCTTACTAGCTGTGTGACCCTGAGCAAGTCACTTAATCCTGTTTGCCTCAGTTTCCTTGCCTGTAAAATGAGCTGGAGAAGGAAATAGCAAACCACTTCAGTATTTCTGCCAAGAAAACCCCAAACAGGATCACAAAAAATAGAGCATGAAGGGAAAAAATTCTACAACAAAAAAGTCTCTACTATCTAGAATTTACATTCTAATGAGGGCTGGGGGATCGCTAGAAACAATATGTAAACATATATATATCAAAGGCCAATAGAGAGAAATTTTTAAAAATCAAGTCAGTCCCTTCTCTTAAGGAGCTCACGATCATTTAATATTGGTGGGGGCACACGGGTCACATCATACAATGAGATACTCTCTTTGCCTTCACATCTGTATTCAGGCCCATGTGAGGCCCTGACATTGCTACAGGATGTATCACATTGAGGAGAAAGAACAGTGGCCCAGGAGAGGCCAACACAGATTTGATTTATGAAGGTTACCGGCATTAGCCCAGTGCAACTATACAGCTCTGACCTCTGTGTCAAGTCAACATCCTCCTTTCTTTTAAGCATAATGAATCCTTTCTTTGGCATAAGGTGTCTGTTGGAACTCAGTCGCTGTGCAAGGAGCCAAAGAGAAGAATGTAGGGAGAAGCAAGTCATTTCATTCCTTAAGAATTTTCCCATATTTTTAATCTTGCCTTCATTTTTTAATTTTTTTTTCCCTAACACAGTTCCATTAAACACTCAGAAAAGAATTTGGCTAAAGAGTATATTCAGTAAAAAAATAAAATTTAAAAAAACTGGTTAAATATGAATTGATGCAAAGTGAAGTAAGAAGACCTGGGAGATCACTGTGCAAAGCAACGACAATATTGTAATGATGATCAACTATGAAAGATGTGGCTTCTCTAATCAATACAATGATCTGAGGCAATTCTAAAGGAATCATGATAAAAAATGCTACCCACCTCTAGAGAGAGAACTGATGAACTCTGAGTGGAAAGTGAAATATAATTTTTTCACATTAAAATTGTTTTCTTGCTTTTTAAAAAATATGGCTAGTATGGAAATGTATTTTGCATCATGATTTCACATATTGCTTGCCTTTTCAGTGGGGAGGAGAAGTGTGAGAATGAGGGGGGGAGAGAATTTGGAACTCAGAATTTAAAAAGAAAAGAATGTTAAAAACAATATATTTTTTTAAAAGTAAAAAAACAATTGTTTTAAGTATATTCAGTGCCAGGGTTTCCTTTTGGCTTGCTGGATGAACTCTCCTTGGTTCCCAGCTTCTTCCTTCTCTCTCCAAGCCCAGGAACGCAGGAACAGCCTGCTTTCCCTAATACCCTGCATTCTGGTATCATTTCCTAACAATACCAGCATCTGTACTTTCTGAAAAGGAGCTAGAGGAAAAAATGCAAGATGGCTCCATCTGAAACACTAGGGCAGTTATAGTTTCCAGCTGAACCCAGACAGGGATTTGGACCATGTATCATTATTCACTGACATCTCAAAAAATTGACTTGTCAGAGGAACAGAGTTTCCATACAGTAAATCAACACACACACGGAGGAAATTGGCAGAGAAATCAGTATCGGTTCATTGACACAGTGAAAAGCAGGGGCCATCAAAGGGTTGGAGTTGCAGGTGATAAAAGGATTTTACTCCACCAAATCGGATGCCCTAAGTGACAGGACAAGACATGGTCTCTTAGCTACCTGGATATAGAAAGGAATCCCAGCACTGCGTCTTGTTGCACAGAGTTTAGAAGAAGGATTGCTGGACTTAATTTCTTCCAAGACGTCCCGCAACCACTGTTCTGGTAGCCTGTGCAGGCACTCATTGGGGCACCTAAGGAATGGAAAGAAGCAAATACTTGAATTTGGAGTTACCACATCTAAAGCAAAAGCATATAAAATAGCAAATATAACAGTTAGAAGGGCAGCTTGGGGCACAGTGGATAGAGCACCAAGGCAAGAGTCAGGAGGACATTTGCTAGCCATGTGACCCTGGAGAAGTCACTTAATTTCATTTGCCTCAGTTTCTTCATCTGTAAAAATGAGCTGGAGAAGGAAATGGCAAACCATTCCAGTATCTTTGCCAAGAAAACTCCAAATAGGATTATGAAGATCTGGACAAGACTGAACAACAACAGTTAGAAAAGAATACACATTCTCTAAACACTTTTCAGGAAGAGAAATTTCCCCATAAAAATGTGCAAGTATATTTCTCCTGTTTTACATTTCTCACTTTGTTACTTATTCACCTATACATATACATATATAGTCCAGTGAGGGAGAAAAATTTTAAGGGACATGTATTTTTTTAAAAATCACATGGATTCAAAAGGCAGAAAACCTGCCTTTCCCCAATTTGGCAACCTTTGCAACTTTATCTGGCATCCAAAAATCAATGCATTCTAATTAATGGTAATAATTTAACAATAATAGCTAGTGTTTATGTATTGCTTTAGTATTTGCAAAGCTTATAAATAGCTTATAAATATTAATTTATTTTATCATCACAACAACCCTAGAAGGTAGGTACTATTATTATCCCTATTTTACAAATAAGAAAACTGAGGCAGAAAGCAGTTAAGTGATTTGTCTCAAATCATACAGCTAATCTGAGGGTAGATTTGAACTAAGGTCTTCCTGACTATCCACCTATGGCTCTATTCATCGTGCTATCTCACTGCCAAAATTTAAGACAGGCTCTCATAGTTCTTCTATCCTAAAGGATAAGTGTTATATTTCTCTCAACATTTTCTCCCTTCACAATTTCAATGAGTCCAAAGCTTCATAATTAATACACAGAAAACTTCTAAATCTCTCTCTCCAGCCTGGAACTTTTTTACAAGCTTCGAGTTTATATCGTCAACAATCTATGGCATTTCTGCCTATATTGATTATAACTTTCCATCTTTCCCTCTTAAAATCCCTTTACATTATCCCTATTCTCTCTTCCTTTACTTTGGTCTCTGATAAACTTCCCCTCGCCAAGACCCATCCCTTTACATTTATATTTGATCCCATCCCTTCCTATCTTTTCCAGCAGACTGCCCCCAATCACTCCCTCTCTTCTCTCTCTAATCTTCAATCTCTCCCTCTCTACTAGAGTTCCTTCCTTGCTGCCTACAAACATACCCTACCCTAAATGCCACCATTCTAAAAAAAAACACATACACACACACAAAACTCTTACTGTGCTCTATTAGCCCCTCAAGCTCTCATCCCATATCTCACCTCCCCTTCTTGGCCAAACTCTTAAAAAAAAAAAAAAGCAACTGTCTATACTCTATATTTACTCTGCGCTCATCTTCCTGGGGGCTACATTCTGTGATTTAGCTGCCAGTCTCTTCGGTCAACGGAAATTGCTCTCCAGTTACCAATAATCTGTTCATTGATAATTCAAATGGCATTTCCTCAACCCTCGTCCTTTTTAATCTCTCTGCAGCATTTGATATTGTTGACCACCTTCTCTTACTTATTTTTGTCTGCTTGGTTTTTCAAGATACTGCTCTCTTGGTTCTTTCTCTTATCTAATCAACCGATCATTGTCAGTCTCCCTTAGAGATTATAATATAGGATGGGATAGGTTATAATCAGGAAGCAAAAAAGTATAAAGAAGAAAGAGAGAATCATGGGATAGGGACACAGTTCCCAGGATGAATTCTTTTCTTTCTTAAACTATTTTGCTTCCTGATTCTATTAACTATGGGTTTAATTATCATTTCCATCTACATTGTTATAATCATTATGAATTATTTTCCTAATAATGTTATTATATAATATATATTGGTATTATATAATATATGTAATATAATATATAATGCCTAATTATTATAATTATCATAATCATACAATTATATGTTATTTGCATATATTTTATTTATAATTATAATAATTAAAAATAATACATTTTATATATGTAATATTCTATACGATTACACTTTGTATTTGTTAAGAGAAATCTTCCCATGCTTCTCTAATTTCATCATATTTATTATTTCTTATAATGTGGTAATATTCCATTATATTCTTGTCCTACACTTTGTTTAAACATTCCTCCAACAACAGGCATGATAGATAGGCATCATAGCTCACAGATCTACACAGAGAGCCCTAGTCTTTCTACCCAGCTCTAGTCAAGCATTTTCTAACTGCCCAATGGAGATTTTTTAAATGTACCATAGCCATTTCAACCTAATTATCTTCTAAACAAAATTGCTCTCTTTCCCCTTAAACCTATCCCTCTCCTGAATCTTGTTATTTCTGTCTCGGGTATCACCCTTCTTCCAGTCATTCAGGTTCCCTTGGGATTATCCTTGACTCCCCGAATTCCATGGCATAAGTTGTTAAATCTTGTCATCCTGACCTCTATCCATCTCTCCCACCCATCCTCTTCTTCTTACTCCGGTTCAAGCCCCCACTTCTCACTTGGATGACTGCAAGGGTCTCCTGATTGAACTACTCCACGTCTCTCCCCTTTCCAAATCATCCTCTGCATCTCCCAAAATAATGTTTCCAGATCTCAGATCTGATAACATCAATACTCAAAAACCTCTTTTAGCTTCCTCCTGAATAAGGATAAAACACTAACTCCTCTTTGGATGCTTGAAGGGCTTCAGAATCTGGCGCCACCCTACATTTCTGACCTCACTCTCTATTACTCCTCGTGGTCCATCCAGTCTGATTTGGCTGTTCCTTATTCACATCATTCCTTCTCTCCTCTCAGAGTCTTTATGCTGCCTCCCCTGCTTGGAACACCCTCCCACCATGCCTATACCTCTCAGAACCTCTTGTTTACTTTAAAATTCTATTCAAAAGCCATCATCCACAGGAAGCCTGTCTCTCTTCTCCCCCCAACTGCTTTGTATTTATTTTGTGTTTATCTACTATGTACTCATGGGTCAGGAGGGCCTGGATTCAAATCTGACTTCAGACACTTTCTGGCTGGGTGACCTAAGACATTCTACTTAACCCCCATTGCCTAGCCCATGCTTCTATCTTCTATCTCAGAACTGACACCAAGACAGAAGGTAAGGATTTAAAATTAAAAAAAATAAAAATAAAAATAAAAATAAATAAAAAGGTAAGGATTAAAATAACAATTAATTATGTGTAAATAAATGCATGAAGTGCAGAGAAGGACCATTAAAAAAATAATCCAAGGAAAATATTCTACACAAAGAAAGATGGTAATATTTTTCTAATTTGTGGTGAAAATCAGAAACTCCTTCAGGAATGTAAATTCAGTTTCTGAACAGAAATAATTCCAAACAATTGGAAGCTGCTTTCGTAGCTCATACAACATAAGTCAATATACAATAACTAAAAATTATAAAGCACTTAAAAAAGAATTGCCATTACAAAAAACCTGAGAAGTTGGCTGTGTAAGCAGCTAAGGCTAGGAGAGCTTAGTAAGTAGTACACAGTTAGTGTCAAAAACAGGAGTTGAACCCAAGTCAACTGTTCTTTCTCCACATTATTAAGCGATACCATTTAAGAGAAAGTACAGTATTTTTTCAAGTTTGACATGGGCATTTAAGATGCTATCTCAGTCATGAAAAATGACCCTTAAATTTCCCTGAAACCTATCTGATTTTTTAAAGCTTGTTTTAACTACGGCTTCCACAAAACCAGCCATCCAAAGGATGAAATATGATAATTTGTAGACTGTTGTTATTTCCTCCTACCCTGTCTCATTATCCTCTGTCTTACTGATCCAGGGTCTCAACTGTATTCTTCCGACAATACAGTATTCATTTGTGGTTAAATAAAACTTATCCCTGTGAGTAAACCCTTTATGATGGCACTAAGCCCTAAAATTAATACTTCTGTCAAAATTACAGTAAGAGCCAAGGCAAAGGGCTTTGGAGGAGGGATGGAACTTTTTGCTCTGTGATCCTGCTGTCTGAACACAGTCCACCAAGAAGACCCAGAATTGAACTCTTTTGTCACCTTTCAAAAGCCATTCCTTCTTTTCAGTGGATGGAGAGACAGGCCTAGAGACTAGAAGTCCTGGGTTCAAATCTGACCTCAGACACTGACCCTGGGCAAGTCATTTAATTCACACCTCCTTTATGTATTGCAGAAGTTTGTCTGCATTTGGCTTATGAGAGGGCCTGGGTTTGAATTCCAACTTATTATCTAAGTGAACTTGGGCAAATCACTTAGTTCTTGGAGACTCAATTTCCCCTGCTGTCAAGTGAGGGAGTGGGCCTAGATTAAGGGCCTGTCTACGTGGGCCTGATCCCATCTGTTTTTATAAAATCCAAACCAAGAATGATTTCCACGCTTTTAAATAAAATTTTATTATATTCTCAAAATGCAAAAAAAAAAAACACTCAGATCCTTGGCCTTATAAAGACTGAGATGAGGCTACTGAGCTGGAATTGGCTGATCCCTAAAAGATCAGAATGTCTTCTAGATCTGTATCCTAAGGCCCTTGAATTTTGATTAAAGCAAGGCCTTCCTCCACAGAAGAGCCTCTCTGATGACTCAGAAGCCAGCTATTGAGCATGCAGGTCTGCCCAACCAAAGTGAAGAGCAATTCCCTCTCCAAGCCATCCCTCAAGTGATTCATGAGCTGGTGATGTGGCAATAGAGCCCTGGACCTCTGCCCTCCTCCTATACTTCCTCCCTCACCAGCCTTTCATGTACTTTAGCATCTACTGGTACCTTTCTCAATAGAAAGGCAGGAGAAAAATGGAAGAGTGAAGACCAAGGCCAGGCTATGCCACCATGTTTTAACAGGCCTGGATAAGGGCTGGGCTTGAATAGGGAAGAGGCCTGAGACGATCAGTGAATAATCATCAGAATCTCTGTAGATTTCATATGTTTGTTTGCATTCAAAGAATCCTCGGTGACCACAGACATACCAGGCATACAGAAAATAGCCAGAAGCTTTCTTTGTATCCTCAGTGTTTGGCACTGTGCCTGGCACAGGATAGGTGCTTAATAAATGCTTGTTGACTGATTGTTTTTGGGGGGAGGAGCTTAATCCTATAGTTGTTAGGGTAGGAAAAGGAAAAGAGGGACAAGAGAAAAGGAAGACATTTTTCTGTTCCTCCCCCATCGCTTTTCTTAAATTTTTATTTTTATTTTTATTTTATATTCTTATATTTATTTTATTATATATAACATATATATGCTATATTTATATTCTCATATTTTATTCTTAAATTTTATTAATTTTTAAATTTTAATTTAATCTCTCTAAACTGATATATGATTACGCTCTTACAGGAAGGGTTCAAAAAAGACCACTAAAGGGGGCAGCTGGGTAGCTCAGTGGATTGAGAGCCAGGCCTAGAGACAGGAGGTCCTAGGTTCAAATCTGGCCTCAGACACTTCCCAGCTGTGTGACCCTGGGCAAGTCACTTGACCCCCATTGCCTAGCCCTTACCACTCTTTCTTCCTTGGAGCCAATACACAGTATTGACTCCAAGACGGAAGGTAAGGGTTTAAAAAAAAAAAAGACCACTAAAACTTGTTACTGGAGGTAGCTAGGGGGCTCAGTGGATTGAGAGCCAGGCCTAGAGACTAGAAGTCCTGGGTTCAAATTTGACCTCAGACACTTCCTAGCTATGTGACCCTGGGCAAGTCATTTAATTCCCACCCCCTAGCCCTTACCACTCTTCTGTCTTGGAACCAATACTCAGTACTGATTCTAAGACAGAAAAGTAAAGGTTTAAAAAAAAAACAAACTTGTTACCAACATAGCTTTTGCTTATTGTAGGAATAATGATGTTTATTATCTTTGTTTCTTGGACAGACATGAATTCTAACAAATTCAGCAAAATTTCTTTTCTTTTTTTTCATTGGTGGGGCAAAGAGCACAGCAGTCACTCAGGGGCCCAATCTCACTAAGGATCATTAGTAAAACTTTGACCTGTTCCATTTCCACCCTGGCCAATCCATTTCTCCCTGGGCAGTCTGGCATCCCTCTTGCTCCTGTGTGGGCTTTGGCTCTCCTAAACTCAAGCAATCCACCAGCCTCCGTCTCCCCTGCAGCAAGGATTATAGGTGTGTTCCATCAAGTGGAGCTCTCAGTGAATTTTAAAAGAGAGGCAGGCAGGGTTAGGATTAAAGGAAGGCATGACATCAACCCCCTGCTCAAGCATTTTTCATGGTTCCCAGATGCCTGTGGGAATACGGAGGAAGGATGAATCTAGGTTTGCCTCCCTCCTCTGACACTTGCTAGCTAACTGGCCATAGAGTTAACCTCTCTTGGACATTCTTCATCGACAAAATGGGGATGACAGTACCTGCAGAGCCTGACCCAAGAAAGGGTCAGTAAGCCCACTAAAAGTTGCTAGCATTTGCTTGCTCTGGGAGTATAACGACAAACCCCTTGAAAAAGTATGATAAAAGAGATGTGGGGGCACCGAGCGTGGGGAAGGAAGGCCAAAACGTCTTCCTATTCCTTTTCCAGGGATTGTCTTGAGAATTTAATTAAATCATGCATATTAAGTGCTTTGCAAACCTTTACATGCCATATAAACGTCAGCGACTATTGAGTCAGACCTTCTCTCCGTGCCTTTTTCACCCCATTCTAACTCAAACACGTCTAGCAATCACCCACACATACGCTCCAGCCAAGCTAACCTCAATACATCTTATACACACGATGTTTAAATTATGCCAAACTCCAAGCCTTTTTGTGCATGGATCCCCAATCTGCAATCTTCTCCATGTCTCTCTACATATCCAAATCTAAGTCATCCGTCAGCTCCCCCTGTGACCTTTCTTTCTATTGCTATAGTTCATACAGATTCTTCCCTATTCTGAAATTGTTTTACATGAAAAAAAAATCATTAGAACACATGTTAACACTTAATTGTCATCTAATCAAATGATTTAACATATTCAAGTACTTTGGTTATATAATATATGCAATTAACTGGTTTTTATGCCTATTAAGTTTTATTTCACCAACTACACTGTGAAACCCATAAGAAAAGATGTTGTGCTTTGTTCCTCTTTGCAACCACCCTCTTCCTCAATCTTGCTTTTCCTACCCACATTTTTAGAATAATGCTGAGAACCCAGGAGGCATTCTAAAAATAATTGTTGAACTCTGTCTATACCTATAACCATGGTGGTATCCTGCACACAGGTCTGGGCATCAAAGAGCTGGCTCCCATCCTAGATTTCCCTGCTCCTGGATCCACATCCAGTTATCCAACAAGAATAAATCTCAAAACAATTACTGCTTATATACTTGGCAGCTGCCGCTTTAACTAGTTGACCTAGGTTGCTCCACTTAAATATTTTCAAGGGTTGAAACCTAGCTCACAGTTAATTTAAGGAAATTTGGGAATAAGCTCTGTGAGAATGTTCAAGAATGGAAAACGTCAATAAAATGAAGGGATGTCTAATGATAAGCTATACTAGAAAATAAAATTTATCTACTAGTCCTAATAATGACATTAGGATTAGATATCAAGAAAAGGAATAGTCAGAATTAGATTCATTAATATTTGGAGCATATTTCATGAAGGCTCCTATACCCAGTCACATATATGGCCCAATCTTTAAACTTTTCTTTTTGAAGTCGTGGGTGTCTGACACATATTTATTGAATAAAGAACTAATAAGAATGGATCACTGGCATGGATAACAACAGCAATTCATATTTAATTATTTGTAAGGCTTTATAGTTTACAACATGCTTTTCTTATAACAAATTGATGGAGGATAATACAATTATGATCCCTGTTTTACCAAAGAGAGGAAATGAACAAAATACTGAAACGAGATAATTTTTAAAATTAACTTTGCTACAGATTGAAACATAGAATATATATATATATAAATGCCTAATTTTGTTTGCTCATATTAGTATTAAAAAGTGTTTCTATTTCCTAAGCACATGTTGACTAGGATGTGGGTAGAGTGGAAGAGGAAGAGCGTAGTAGGGAGGAGAGTATGCTAGGAGGTATGGGAAAGAGAGCCTGGGAACTTAAAATCTCCTACAGATAATCCATTCAGGAGATAATCCACATGTGAATTGCCTAGGGATGACTATAGTCTGATTGATGTTTGGAGGTACATCAATTCCTTCAGGAAATTTGGTATATTTAATACACTGCTTTCTTAAGTTCCTGGAAGTCTTTATTAGTCTGATTATTAGCTTAAGAAAAACAACAGAACTGTAATCAATGACATTTATAGAATTAAGCATGATAAAAACCAATATTCAAATAAATATTTCAGAGTCTGAATGTAGACTGAAGCATAGTATTCTTCATTTTATTTCCTCCATAAATCTTTCTGTAGTGTAAGTGATAGGTGTCTTCTTTCACATAATGATGAGCATAGAAATATGCATTGCATAACAACACATGTACAACCTGTATCATATTATCTATCTGCCATCTTGGGGAGAGGGGAGATGTGAGAGGGAGGAAGAGAACATGAATCACAAAATGATTATTAAAAACGTATCAATATGTAATCTGGGATAAAAGACTAAATGGAAAAATAATAAAGAAAAGAAAGAAAAAAATAAAGAAAAAAAGACTAAATGGAAAAATAATAAAGAAAAAAGAAAAAAAGTAGTTGAAATAAAAAAAAAATTTTTTTGTTTTTGTTGGAAAAAAAATTCCTCATACAGTTTAATGATATAAATACCAAGGCCCCCACTTGCACTTGTGCCTTTGTTCAGGTTTCCCCACAAAGATCACCAAAAGAAAAAATAGCATCTATTGATGCTTTAGTTCACTACTTACTGAGCTATTTATTTCATTGACTTCATAATAAGCTCCTAACATTATCAAAGAAGTAATATAAGGCTTAATAATTAGTATTTCTGAAAAAAAAATCCCAGAAACCAGCAGCTATCCAGGACAACTCATTTTCCCAAAAGAAAAACCAACCAGAACACCCCTAATGAATAGTCATATAGACTTCATAAAGACTTCCTGAAAAGGGGAACCCACTAACTTCTAAAATAGTCCACTTCACACTGAGGTAGCTCTAACTGTTTTCCTGTCATCAAGACTAAATTTGGGGGCAACGAGGTGGCTAGGTGGATAGAGAGCCAGGCCTGGAGATGGAAGTCCTGGGTTCAAATATGACCTCAGCCAGTTCCTAGCTGTGTGACCCTCAGCAAGTCACAACCACAATTGTCTAGTCCTAACCATTCTTCTACTTTGGAACCAATACTTAGTTTCAATTCTAAGGTAAAGGTTTAAAAAAACAACAACAACCAGTAAATTTTCTGCTTTGAAACTTCCATCTTGGTGTTCCTGGTGCTGTCTTCTGGGTTTCTTTTAGATTTCATATTAGAAATAACCTCACCCCTGTGATCTCTTCCTCTGACTGGATGGTGCCTTCCAAAATTTACATTTTAAGGAGGATGTCCAGGCCAGTCAGGTCTTTATTCCTATGAAGGCTGCACTACTGACTCTTAGCCTTCACTACCATGCTCCTGCATAGGTACCCTCTTTGGGACCTTCTTTTCTGTCTCTTTTCTGTTCCATTTATTTGCTGCCTTCCTCTATGAGAATGTAAACTCCTTGAAATCTGAGATTTTTTTTCCTGTAATTAAAAACAACTAACCTGAGAAACATGTCAAAAAGAGATCATTTAAGAATAATTGCAACCCCTGACAACCATGATTTTTAAAAGAATCTGACTATTATATTTCAAGAAAGCATAAATGACAACTACTCAGATATAATAGAAACAGAAGACAAAGAGTGACGCTAGAAAGAATACACCAATCACCTCCTGAAAGAAACTTCAAAAGAAAAATTCTAAAGAATAGCATTACTAAAAAATCACAAGCTCCTTTCTCAAAAAAAAAATACTGCAAGAATACAGAAAGGAATAGTTCAACTTTCAAAGAATTATAGTCAAGATCACACAAGACCTGGTAGCTTCTACCACAAATGAAAGGAGATCTTGGAACAGAAAATTTCAAAAGGGAAGAGAGATAAGTTTAAAAGCTGAGTATATGACAGGGAAGAAAATGGCCCTTTGATGAAATAGAAGGTATTCGAGGATTTCTGGTGAAAATATCTTAGCTGGATAGGAACTTGGAAATAAATACAAAACAAGGGTTCAGAGAAACCTGAAAAGGTAAATTCATTTGAGTGATATGAAGGAGTTAACACTTTAATGGAGGAGAAAAAAACAAGTGTCCCTTCAGAACATTAATGTTCAGAGTTGTAATAGGTATCGAGGAAAATAAAATAAGAAAAATATAATATACTAAGGGCAGATTGATATTGAAAGTGCATTTATTCTGTACTAAAGATTTTAAGAGGGAGGAAAAAGGAATAAATTAGTATTGAAAGGAGCCAGAAAGGAATGGAACAATTTTCTTCTTGTGTTTTAAAAAAAAAAATTAATAAACCCTTACCGTCTTGGAGTCAATACTGTGTATTGGCTCCAAAGCAGAAGAATGGTAAGGGCTAGGCAATGGGAGTCAAGTGACTTGCCCACGGTCACACAGCTAGAAAGTGTCTGAGGCCAGATTTGAACCTAGGACCTCCTGTCTCTAGGCCTAGCTCTCAATCCACTGAGATACCCAGCTGCCCCCTCTTCTTGTGTTTTGCTAGATATATGGAAATACTCTTTTTATGGGGATCCTACCTATTTTTTCTCTGATTCATTTCAAATCAGGCTTTTCCAAAATTTAGGGCACATGTAATTCTGAACTCAATTTTCCTCTGCCCTATCACAAATCCTAGGTGTAAATGGTTACTTCCCCGAAAGATTCCTATCATTCTTACCCCCAGCAACCTCAGTTTCTCTCTGTTAGTAAGGATCAAATAAAAAACATAATGTCCCTCTTTTTTTTTATTCTTCTCTCTAAAAGATGAAATTATCATTAAGGAAAATCAAAAAGTTAACTTTTTGACTTTTATCAGAGATTTATCAGAGATTATCATAGATATCACAGAGATTACATAATCTAAAATAATGAGATCACAGATGTTCTGGGAGTAGTAGATTATCATTTCCTCTATGTGTGAAATTCTGTAGTGGATTTACTTACAAAAGAGCAACTGGAAAAAGGAAGGATATTTTAAAAAAATATAATTCCCAGATGATCCCTGATGATTCAAAGCTCTATGATTCCTCAGGAAGTGCAGCAGACAGAAGGATGGGTCTGGAATTAGGAAGACGTGAGTCCAAAACTGGCCTCAGATACTTACTAGCAATGTGATCGTGGACAAGTCTTTTAAACCTCTGCCTCAGTTTCCTCAACTGTTAAATGGAAGTTGTTGTGAAGCTCTGTCACGGGTTGCTATGAGGCATTTTTATGACTCAAAGCTCAAATGAGATAATAATTATAAAACAGTACAGTGCTTAGAACATAGTAAATAAATATTAACTATCATTGTCATCATTATTATTATTAAGTAACACTAATTAAGTATTAGCATATTTTAGAATACTCAGAAATCCCCAAGCAAAGATCATCTGCATATAACCACAATAGCAATAAGGAATAAGAGGGCCATGAAGTACATCTACCATATTCTGTTATAAGCTGGAAATTAAATTAGATGGCTTCAAAATTATGCAAGCCATTCAGTTCAGCAGATAACTGAAGCCTCTCGTCGCTGCTTCAGTGCTAGACCTGTGATTTGTTTCCTAGCTACTCATCTATTTCATTTTTCTGTCCAGGCATTCTGAGGTATACTCTGAGGGTGTGTGTATAGATAGATGTAGAAATAGATATGGGTGTATATATGGAGTTGTGTATATATATTCTCCTAAGGTATGCTCCATGTGTTTTTATATACATATATGAATATGTGTACAGATATATGTACATATGTATGCACATACATGTGTATAAATCTATATGCACATATCTGTGTGTATAAATATTTAAATATGTTCCATATATTTGATGGACTTTAGCCTAGCCATGTAATTGTCAGATTCAAAGACTCTCAGAACTAGAAGGTATTTTAGAAAGCATCCTTTCTAATTTTTTTATTTATTTTATATATTTATTATATATATTATTATTTTATTATCTAATTTTTATTTTATCTATATAAAATTTATTATATAAAAATTATCTAATTTCTATTAATGCTTTCCAACGTAATATCAAGAAAAATTCAAAGACTACCTAGAGGACATTAGATAGACTACTAGTTAGTATCTCTTAATTAAGAAAATACTTTATGGGGGTGCAAATGGGTAGCTCAGTGGATTGAGAGCCAGGCCTAGAGATGGGAGGTCCTAGGTTCAAATCTGGCCTCAGACACTTCCCAGCTGTGTGACCCTGGGCAAGTCACTTAGCCCCATTTCCCAACCCTTACCATTCTTCTGCCTTGGAATCAGTATTGATTCCAAGATGGAAGGTAACAGTTTAAAAAAAGAAAATACTTCATGACAAAAAGTCACTAAGAATGTGGTGTTTTGAAATTAATTTATATTTTCTTCATTATAATTACATCGACATGCTATTGAAAACATATGTGTAAAAGAATTTATTTAACATAGGCATAATGAAATGGTGAGTGCAGAAACATGGACTCAAGGATCTTTTGCAATAACCCTTTGGTTAGAAACCACTAATATAAACTAGTTCCATCATTTTAGAGAAGAAGAAACCTTCAACCCAGCAAGGTAAATGGTTTGCCCAATAACACCAAGGCACAGCCTGGACTACAACTTAAGGAATCTGCCCTATAATCCAAGGCTCTTCTGGCTATTCCACATTCCTTTTTCTTTTCTCATTTTTCACTCTCCTCCCATTTAGATGGTTTGCATTATTTTCTGACAAAATGTAAAGAAAACCAATTTAGAATCCAGAGTTTGCCCCAAGTCTTGACCTTAACAAAACAATGTGGGTTTACTTAAGTAGTGTATCATCATTATCTGAAAGAAAACAGTATACAGAGCAATCAGCTCAAGCCACAAAAGGAGAAAAAGTAAGAGCTTAAGAAGGCCATTCAGAGAAACATGCCATCAAAGCAAGAGTCCTTGCCAAAAGACCATACATCGCAGAGTAGGTGTGTATATATAAGCAAAGCAATGTTATACAGCTTTTTATAAATACTGGCTGACTATTGCAATTTAGCTGATAGTCCATGCTCCATTGATCACTATTTTCAAGCCAAAATTCTCTTTGGCAACTGAGATTTCATTCTCTTGCCTTTTGCTTCTGGAAAAGTAGCTTTTATTCATTCACTTACTTTTACTTGACTGTAACAAAGTACTTTTTAAAGGAAAATTCCTTAAAGGCATATCCAAATCTATTGGGTTTAAATATATTGTTTTGGAAAGATATTACAAAGCAATCAAAACTCTAGCATAGTTAGTAGAAATGAAACCTTGGTTGATGTCTAAGTAACTAAAATCTAAACTCTAAGTTCTCTAAGTCTTTCCTGTTCATGCATTTATTTCTGTTTTGGTGCTGGCTGTGATCATCACCTGTTATGAAAGAAACATACAGTCCATATGACCTTGCTCCCCTCAAAGAAAAAATAAAATTCACTCCTTGAAAATTGTCAAATATCTAATTCTTTAGTTTAGGCAAGAATACCTCCGATTTCTGAATTTGGCCCCTTTGAAGAACAATATATACAATGTTCAGCTCAATCTGATGTTAAGGATGAAAGTATAGGGACACATGGTGAAGGATGAGAGTAAAAGAAAGCATAGCTGAATGCATAATACATAGTTAAATGTAAAGGTTCCTCCCATAAAAGTGAGACCTCTCAGCAGGGAAGTGTTAGAAAGGAAGAAGGGAAAATATACTGAAAGTTAATCCAATAATTTCAGACTCCCTACAAAACTCTACCACTTTGATGTTGCTGCAAGTAATTCAATCTTTCTCCATCACCCACCAAAGTCCAGGGTTTTGTAAAGCAAACCTTTAGCTGCCTATAAAGTAAAAAACATTACAGAAGATTGACTTTGAAACAGAGGAGGTTACTCCCTTATACTTGGCAGCGACATCACCTTTTGGTCTGGCAGGAAAATTATTGTTTCAAGAAGCAGGTGGCCACCGAATGTGAGGAAAATAATGAAGCTTTACGAGGCAGAAAAAGGTGTTTGCTTTCACAAGCCACACACCCTAAACATACCTCATACAAGATCAAAAACCACTGGCTAAAGATGCCATAAAATCAAGCTAAGACACCAAGTGCCAGTTGGGAGTTAGGAGTGGGTAGGGGGCAACTTACAGGGGAGAGAGTAGATGTTCTGGGAATAGAAGTTTTCATCTATTTTAGCAGTCTGTCTTAGTCCATACCATTTAAGCACAAAAACTTCCACAAAATTTCGCCCCATTCCTTCCCTTCTAGGCTAACCCTGTAGCATGTACTTACCCTTCTGCTTGACCACCATCTTAATGTTTTTCATTATTTGACCTAGTACCATATTTGCACAAAGGGAAAAGTCGGTGAACATTTATTAAACTGGTTTTTGTGTTTGTGCAATGTTTTGTCATCTGACTGTGCACCTTTTATGCCTAATGCAGAAATCTTAGAACATAAATTCCCAGAGATTAGACATTGAGCACAAATTAACCACTTAACCTTTCTTAGATGGATTTTTATTTGCATCTTAGAGGGAATATTCCCAAATGATCCAGAGATGATAAATTTGTTGCATTACTGAGTTCTCAATTCTCTAAGTATGGAGTACTTGGGCAACCTTTTAAAATTGGTGCTATTCATTAAGATCCTCATTTTACAGAGGTGGAAACAGGCAAGTAAAGGTTTAAGTGACTTATCCAGGGTCACACGGCTAGGCACTGCATCTTAAAGAAAGGCATTACATGAGGTGCCGGTAAGGAACAAATGCATTGGTGTCATATGGGAATGGCCTGAGCAAAGAAATGGAGTTGTGATAAATGTGGAACTACTGGTTGAATCAGAGTGTAGAAGGGAGAGTAATAGTCATCAAAGGTGCAAAGATAGTTTGGATCCAGGTGGTGCAGGACTCTCATAGCTCAATAGTTTGAACCTAAAGGCAACAGGAAGGCAATGGAATTTATTAAGTAGGGAGTCGTATGTTAGATTTGTGATTATGATAAAGTACTACATTGGAGGGTCTGGGCAAATCAAGTGACTTAAGGCATTGATGTCAATTTGGAGCCTGTTTTAATAATCTAGTTAATAGGTTGGTGTTCTTTGAGGGTCTGAAGTAGGGTAATTTTGGCATAAGTAGAAAGAAGGAAATGGATGTGAAAAAGACTGAGAAGTAGAAATGGCAAAATTTGAATGAATAAAAAGGTGAAGGAGAGTAAGGAGGTCAGGATCACACCTATATTACAAACTGGAAATTTAGAAGAATGGCATTCCATTAATAGAAATTGTGATGTCTAGAAAAGAGGAACATTGGATGGGGGAAGATAATGAGTCCAATTTCAGGCATGTTGATTTTAAGATATCTCCAGAAGATTCTGTTTGAAATGTCCAATAGACAATTACTGATGTAAGACTGTAGCTCGGGGGGAAATGAAGTCTGAGCATACAAATCATTAGATCATGAGATCCTTGAGGGCAGGAACTTCATCTTTTGCTTTTCTTTCCATCCCTACCACTTAGCAGAGTGCTGAGTATTGTAAACCTTAAAATTTCTTAGACTTATGAATGTTGGAAATTTCCCCATTGGGAAATTTCATACTGGAAAAAATTTCCTACTGATAGTAAGAACTCTATTGGAATGTGAAACCCCTTGGCATGGGAGGATCTTTCTCCTCCCTACTTAAGACTACTTTAGGACAGAAACCTTTTGCTAAACAATGGAAAGGGCTTTGACCTATGCTTAAGCATAGAACAGGAAGTTCTTTGAGTCATGATTGATTTTAGAATTGATACAATAGAGATACTTGGAATGACAGAACCAGGTCTTGGAACTTACAATCTCCACCCTACTCAGAGTAACAGGATTTAGGAAGGGCTGCAGCAAAGATCAAGATTTAATTATTTGAGAATATGACCTTCAACAGACATGTGCAAAGGGGGGCAGACCTCTGGGCAGTCCTGGGTTAAGCTAGAGCCACCATTGGCACAGGGGAGGAGAGTTTCTTGCTCTGAGAGGTTTTGCTCTGAGTAGGTTTTACTCAGAGGGGTGGCTCTGAAGGAGGACTGAGGAGGTTGCTCTGTTAGAGGACGGAGGAGGTTTTCCTCTGAGAGGTTTGGCTCTGAAGGAGTCTGGAAGTAGAGGCCCCTGAGACTGTTTCTCCATTTTGGTCACGTGAGTGATAGGGACTGATCTCTTTTCTTTGCCTCAGCTATCTAAGGGCTTGGGCCAATGTCGTCCCAACCTAAGGAGAGGGGGTATTTAAGTCCTATTCCTTTCTCTCCCCTTTCTCTCCCCCCTCTCTCTCTCTCTCTCTTTCTCTCTCTCTCTCTCTCTCTCTCTCTCTCTCTCTCTCTCTCTCTAATACCTTTCTTCCTCCTGTTTGTAATTAAAAACTCCAAAAGGTTGACTGCTGACTTGAGTTTTCATTTAGGAATTACATAGCTGAATTCCTTGGCGACCTTAAATTAATATATATCAGTCTTTTAAAGTGATTTCGATATCACAGTATATAGTGGGCACTTACTAAATACTCATTGGCTAACTGATAAAAATGTGGAAGTTATCTGCATAGGTCATCCTTGAATCCATGGTAGTTCAAGAGGTCACTAAGAGAAAAGAAAGAGAGAAGAGAAGGCCCAGGATATCTTGAGGAAAGAGAGAGATTCTATGAGATGGAGGGAAAGATGGAGCACATTTAGAATATGAGTTGTAAAATAGAAATTTGAACCCTGGACTTCAATCCCCAGAAGTCCTTGGTACTTCCCAGAATTCCCTATAATCTCACCTGAGTCCTCACCTGAGTGCGAGAACACAATTTAGTATTTAAAGGGCTCTCTGCCTTCCAAGCTCTCTCTTCTTCCACTTCTAAGCACACCATCTCTCTACTCGGTATGTAAGATATAGTAAGTGAATTGTGAATAGGCTAATGAGCCCTAGGCACATGCTTTTCTTATTTTGTATTTTCTTATTTCCTTGATTTCTAATAATCTTTAACAAACCTCATAAAATATGATATTTTTATCAGTAGAGACTAATTTAATTTTTACTGAGTGTCAGATACAGAGACAGGAGATGTAAGGCCATATGCGAGAAAGGGAGATATCAGTTTGGACCGAAGGATGCAAAAAAGAGAAATAATGTCCAATTAATTTAGATAGTTTGGAGGTAGATGTTTAGGGTTTTAAAAGCTAAATAAGAGTTTGTATTTTATCCAAAATTTGAATGAAAATGACTTTGGCCACAATATATATTTTGTTAGATAATAAACTTTATAAAATATCATACTTGAAGTATTGGACATTAATTTAAATCTTACATTTCTCTAGTCCACCCTATATATTGTGGCCAAAGTCATTTTCTGTACATGTAGACATGACTATGAAACATTTCTACTCAGTCAAATTGTGGTTGCCATAAATGTAAGATTTAAATTCAAGTATATTTTGTAAAGTTTATTATCTAACAAAATAGAATCAGAGGACTAAGTTTTTCTACCTGCTCAAAAAGCCTGCTCCACCAAAGCCATGACAGGAAGACAAGAGACCAAGAGATGGAACTCCACAGAATTTATATCCTATCTACATCAGCACATAACAACAGGAAGAGAGTGGGGTGCTGGGAATCATAGTTTTTTTAGGGTAACAGATTCTAATTACCTAGAAATGACTGACTTGAAGCAGAGAGAACAATAAGAGTAGATAAGAGTGCCTGGCCTGGAGTAGGAAGACTCCTCTTCCCAAGCTCAAATCTGGCCTCAGATACTTACTAGCTATGTGACCCTGGACAAGACACTTCACACTGTTCGCATCAGTCTCCTCAGGTATAAAAAGATTTGGAGAAGGAAAAAGCAAATCACTCCAGTATCTTTGCCAATAAAACCCAAAATCGGGTCACAAAGAATCAGACACAAATGAAACAACTTAACAAAACCACAATTATCTAGCTAAAAAGATTTGGCCTTGGACAGGAAAAGGGCCGCTTCATTGTCATGGACTCAGGAAAAGGAGGAGAGAGCTGGAGATATTAAGAGGTTTTGAGATGAAGAGGAAGGGATAAAAGGAAGCTCCCATCAAATGACCTCAGTTTTCTCCTTAAAGTACAGATGAGGTGCTCAGCTGAGAGATGGGGCTGGGGGAAAGTGTGGGAGGCTTGACCAAAGAAGAGAAGGTTTGGGAAAGTTTTTGTGTGGTATAAGATAATCCAAAAGGGATGAATGAATGCATTGCTTTGTTGTAGTGAGGGCCCCACTGAAGTTGGATCATGTGAATTTATAATAGAAGCAGTCAGCACAGTTCTCCCACTTATATTCAGCAGCATGTGAAAGGGAAGGAAAGAAGAAGATATAATTTAGGAATGAGGTCTGGCAGTGAATAAGTTGTGATAAGCTAATTTAGGACAGGGATTTGGGAGTAGAGAACACTGTAGAGTTGAAAGGGCTAAATAATGGATCGAGGAGATTAGAGAAGGAAAGAAATTAAGTCAGAGCAGAGGTTAATAGCCTATGAAAGTACTGGGGTCTGGGATAATACTGTATAGGTTTTTTGTGAGGTTACTTTCTCAGTTTGCTATTCAACCAACACCCCTAATCTACCCCTTCAGGGAAGTGAGAGGTCCACAGGTGTTATACATGGCACACGTCCTCAGATTTCCTAAATATATTCCTAAATACTTTCCCCTCTCAAAAAAACCCATTAGTCCTATGGAATGGTATTGGGGTTTTGGGGGGGGGATGGATATGGTAAACACCAATAAAAATAAAAAGAAATCACTGATAACTTTTGGGAGAATATTTTTAAATGAATGGTGAGGTTGGAAACCAGAATATAGGAAGTTTAAAAGAGAGTGAGAAGAGAGGAAGAGAAAGCACTGAGTATAGATAGCTTTTTCAAGTTTAATCATAAAGGAAGGAGATATAGGAGCCAGCTGGTGGGAATGATAGGATCAAGTGACTGTTTTTTAAAAGATATTATGGTTCCTTTTATAGTACTGAAAATATACATTAAGGTTGGGACTGTGTAATAATATTAATATATAGTATTTTATGGTATACATGTTAGTTGCTTTAAATGTGTTCTTCCTATGCAGCTCTGATTTCAGGATGCCAGTAAATCTCTTAAGTATTCAGTCGTGGCATTCTCTTTGACATCTTTATGCTTGATTTGTCTTGCCTGGAGGAGTTCTGTATTTGTATGTATTTTCAACATCTATTGTTTCAATTGGACTAAGAGATTCAAGTTCAGCGTCTTCAGACTCTATCTTTCCTTGGCATACGTTCAGAACTTTACACAAATTGAATCCAAAAGACACCATATCATTGGTGAAAAATTCCACATGATGAAGGAACTTAATTTGTTTTTGGTGGAGTCAAATTATATGTCATCCCTGGACATTAAGTGATTAATAAGATGTTTTGGGTTGATACTTCCTCTACCTTAGAAGTCATACTTCATTCTATTTAAGAGAGACGATAATGAATTCAAGGCTAGGCAAACCCATAATGGGTTTAAGCTCTCTCAGTCAAAAATGTCATATCTGATGTCACCTCTTCTAAATATTACTAAGTCGGTGTCATGTACTAACTAGAAAAATTGTTGCTGATGCTGAATTATTTTGTTCTCTGTGCTATTTTGGCTTAACCTTTTTTAATTTTTTTTTTCAATGGAAGATGAACAGAACCTAGAATTTCCAATATCCTATTGTTTTTCCAGATTCCTTTCTGTATATTACTTTTAATTAGGAGATATGGCACACAAGTTTCTACTCTGTATACAAATTAGATATTGCTGTAATTTTCTATTGCCTTTCCACCAACCTTCTCTAGTTCTCTTGAGACACTTTAGACAGAGGGCCTTACGAGGTCCCTAAGAGGTCTTCTTTTCATCCTATGATTCTTACCATAGCAACAACTATTTCACACCATGCTATGGGCTGGCCCTGAAACATTTTTATACTTTGTCAAATACTATAGAAAAATGCATTTTCTTTTGATGGTTATTACAAATACTAGCTTTGGGGAATTACTCTTTGGGTATATAATTGATCTTCTAGTTTAACTCATGTTATAAAACTGAAAGGAGAGAAAAGGTCCTTGAGAATTCCAATCCAAGTATCTCCATCACTTTTTCAAAATTCTTTGAGATATTGCTGCTCTTTTTATCACTTATTTTGTTATTTAATATTAAGGTAGCTGGGTGGCACAGTGGATAGAGTGCCAGTCCAGGAATCAGGGGGTCCTGAGTTAAAATCTGGTCTGACACTTACTAGCTGTGTTACCCTGGGCAAGTCACTTGACCCCATTTGCCTCAGTTTTCTTATCTATAAAATGAGCTGGAGAAGGAAATTGCAAACCCTCCAGTATCTTTGCCAAGAAAACCTCAAATTGAGTCACAAAGAGTCAGACATGCCTAAAAATGACTAAACAATGACAACATAATTTCTATAGGTAAAATTTTCAACAAATTTAGAACCTTCAATTTTTCCTGCTTAAGATTTTAATAATGTCTCTCTTATTTTGTTAAATATAGTTTATGTATGAAGTTCTTCATTTTTTGACCAACAGGTCAACAACAAATTATTGTGTTATTTGAAACTAAGGATACTGTAGACAAAAAGCACTATGAAACTCCAACTTATCACCTGTGCGATTGTTTCCAATTTTGTTATGACGTAGAATATTAACGCATAATGAATTTAGTCATGTTTCAATCCCTTTCCCATACACCAATAGTTTATTTCCTTTAGTTAGTAGTAAGTCTATCAGCTAACTGAATGAATAAAACAAAAAGTATTTAAGTACTCACTATGTGCAAAGAACTATGCTAAATACTGTGGATACAAATAGAAAAGATAGTCTGCTCTCTACATATAACAAGGGTTTAGTTTCAGAGCAGATAGAAATGCCTGGTGGTACATAGGATGCAGAATCAAAGCAGATAATAATGAGAGTTTTTAGAGGGTTTTTTTCTTCATTAGTTAAATCATATCCATTTCTTTTGTTCAACCAGTTGACAGTATAGGGACTTTCTTTGGGGGTGAAAAATTTCTTCTTTGGATCTTTAATAGCTGGGACTGCTGAGAAGATGTGAGATTGCAGCACCTGGAGAGGTGGTTTCCAGATGGGTCTCTATCAGTATATTGCTTTCTTGGATAACAGCTGCTAAAAGCAAAGATGGGGGGTGGTGCTGCTGCTATTTCTGGGTACAGCGTCCTAGGCTATTTCTACCTTGGGCTGAGAGGAGGAGATAGTGACGGTGGTGGTTGTTGGCTGTTCCTTGGGCCACCTGATGCATTGCCAGCAGGATGGATATTAACATTGCTGACTGTCTCCACTGTATCTCCTCTTCTTAGCGTACCACAATACTAAGGAGCGTGCCACTCACCCCCCTTTCTTCCGTATCATGTTGACCTTTAGGGGAGTTTCTAGTTGGGTCAGCCTGCAACCCTGTTTCACCTTGTCTCTATCTTAGCCTCCTAGGTCCAGTTCCGTCGCAATGGCTGGAGTGCTAACCCAATAACGGTATTGCCAGAGTCCTGTTGGCCAGCATTTCAAGGCTCCTGCCAGGCTTTCACAGCTACCTTAGCATCCTTAAGGCATATACATTTTCCACTGTAGATCACCCTGGCTGGCATTCCATGATATTGGCATTTCCTCCCTTCAAGACATGGACAGTAGATTGGACTTTAAAGAGATTGTCCATATAAGCATTATCTGTGTTACCATAGCATTAGAAAGAATAACCTGAAACGTGCTCCAGTGTCTGAACACCCCATTTATATTTCATCTTGGTCCATCATGCCGTGCCTCACAAACCAGCCTAACCCAGGGACTTTTTAAAAATAGATACTGCTTGATATCTGTATTTCAATATAACTGACCTTCTTTGCAAGCCTATGCATTTCATTTTAAGCATTTTGAAACATGATTCCAAGAAGGGGTCCATGGGTTTCCCCAGACTGTCGCCCAACAGGGGGTTCAGGACACACATAAAAGGTTAAGAACCCCTGCTCCAGCTAGAAGAGATCACTGTATGAGGAAAAACCCAGTGGGTCTGATCGTGTTTCTGTGAGAACAAAGGAACTGAGCAACAGAAATGGAAACCTCAAATACTCCCTAAGAAAAAGGCAACAAACCCTCAGTGTTTGTTTTGGTTCCCTGTCACAGCTAGCACAACTCAAGGTTTAGCAAGGAAAGGGAAAAGATTCTCCCAGAGGCACAGCCACTAGCTTCTCATGCCAGCTCTATATAATTACTGATAACGGCCAAGGGGAATTCCTACCTCACTGCTTTTTTTGCCAGCTATTGTCCCTCTGTGGAAATGCAGACAGCTCAGTCTGGGTTTCTCTTTTGTTTGATTTTCCTACCTGAGTCCAATATAAAACATACATATAGTTATCCTTTGGGTCCATCCCCCAAGTATGGTTTTCCTTTAAGGGACTGAAGGGTCTTCATAAACTAGGTACTTACTAAAAGACATTAATCCACAAAATACTCAGAGGAGGACAGTTTAGCAGCACTGAATAACTTTGACTAAAAATAAATAAAGTTCTAACTTCCCCTAACCTTTTATATCCAAAAAGCCCCAAACTTTCCCAATCAGAAATTAGAAAGCGCAGATACTACCAACAGAATTTTTAGATGTAGAAGGGGCCTTAGAAATCACCTAGTACAAACCTCTCCCTTTTCAAAGGAGGAAATTGAGGCACAAAAATCCCAAATAGAATATTCAGAGCTAGAATGGGCCCTAGAAATTACCTAGTACAAACCTCTCCTTTTGCAAAAGAGAAAATGCACAAAAACCCCAAATAGAATTTTCAGAGCTAGAAGAGGCCTAAGAGATTATCTAGTACAATACTGTCCTTTTTCAGAGAAGGAAATTGGGGCAAAATGAGATTAAGTGAAATGCCTGATTATCACAAATCAAGTTAGGGAAAGACAAGGTATTGAAAATAGCCATTTAAAATACATGGTACATTGTGATTAAAAAGTCCATCATCGACCTAGTAGGCTACCGTGTGGTTGTGTGGAGGTGATCCTACATTCTTGAAGGCTACTCCAATAGAACAATATGTCTGAAAAGGCTTCAATTACAGGCCTAGCAACTAGATTATTTATCTACCGTCTAAAGAGTCATCTGGCTATTTAAGAAAACCAAGGATGAGAAGTCAGGTCTGATCATGTCACTCCTATGTTGACTAAGCTCCAGTGGCTTCCTTTTGCCTCAAGATTGATGAAAGGACATGTAAGGAGGTAAAGGGAGGAGGAATGGAAAATTTTGAGTGCAGAGTTGGTGCTTTGAAATCTCTACTGAAAGTAATAGACTGAGAAGTGCAGGCCAACTAACAAGTGTAACCTCAGCTCTGGCAACTGGTCCTGGGGCCCCTGGTTTCAGTCAGGAGCAGATCCCTGAAGCAAATTACCATTCTATAAACAGGTTAGGTCGACTTCTATCCACAGAAGCAATCTCCCTTCTAGTGGGTATGGGTTCTAAGATAAGCATAAAACCCACAGAGTGAAATCAAATTACATGTGCTGTACACTCAACTAATTGGTCGTTAAAGTCCATTTTGTGCCAATCAATCAAGTGTACCATCCATAAAGTGGCTTTCCACCATCTTCAAGCAAAGATTCATCACCCCAGAGTGGGATAGCTGAGAGCCAGTTTCTGCTGACTCCTGATTAGGTATATTACTTGAGTTAATTGAAAAAATTTTCCTTCATTTCCTCAAACCCCACCAGTGTGTTTATTTCTCCTAACTTAAAGACATTTTCCAATCTCCATCTGTTTTCTAAAATAACTTCTTTTTCATTCTTTTGGGCTTCATTCATTCATTCATTCTTTGGTCAAGTAATATGTTTATTATTTCAAGTTTTACGTTTATTATTTCAAATTACACTAAACACTGACAGATGTGTAGGGTGTGTGCATGCATGTGCATTTTTTTAAAAAAGGAAACATAAATACTGAAGTGAGGGAAAAAATTTAAGCCTTAGAAATTATTTACCCAACTGAAACCCACTGTAAACGGTGCTTATCAGTAAAGACAATCTCAATCTCCACTTATACCACCCTGCCCCAACCTCCGCCCCCCCCCCCAAATCTGTTAAGGTTAGCTACAGACAAAAAAACAGGGGACTACTTAGGAGTCTTAGCTTGAGGCAGAAGCAATAATAGCAGTGACAAAATTAAATTAAATTATCAATTTGGAGTCCAAAGGGAATCTTGGGAAGAATCACTAGATACCATGGATTAAATAGGGAGTAGAAAGAGACATGAGTGGCACATATATTTAGTTCCCAACTGGATTTTTTCCCCAGTTGGATTTTGTAAAGTATTTAATAAAAATATACTTTTAGATCAAGGAGGGAAATTAGCATAAGCAATTCTTGGTCTGTGCCAATAAAGATAGGTCCCAGATTTTTCACTGAGAACAAGATTTCTAAGTCTTTAAACAGAAAGATAAAGATATCATCATTTTTTAAAAGAAATTATCTTGTTTCCAGAAAATTGGTACATAATAGTACATAAAAGGGCATAATATTGTCTCCAACTATTGGGGCAAACTAAAGAAGGTATAAACTAAGAAGACTGCAGACTGATACAGACAAGTCACTAGATAGGAACATGCACACAAGAAAAAGATTGTAATTTACATATGTCAAAGCATTTAAGTTCTAGTATGTTTGTCCAAATGATTTTACATTATAGGCAGTAATTTTCAGTCGTGTCAGATTCTTCATAACTCTATTTGGGATTTTCTTGGCAAAAATACTGAAGTGATTTGCCATTTCCATCTCCAGCTCATTTTATGGATAAGGAAACTGAGGAAAACAGGATTAGGTAATTTGCCCAGGGTCTCACAGATAACAATTGTCTAAGGCTAGATTTGAACTCAGGAAGAGTCTTACTGATTTCCAGGTCCAGCATGCTATTCATTGCACCACCTAATTGCCTCTTAAGTTTCCCTCAGTCCTTTCAATTCCAATTAAATACTGAAACATAAAATGGATTTTTAAAAATAAAATGTACAAAATGCTAAATGCACTGCAAACTAAAACACCTCTTATATGGACATGTTTTTAGCAAAAAGAAATAAGAATAAAGGTTTGAGAAAGATGTAGTTGCCTTTCTTTTAGAATGGATGGTCATTTTGAACTTGATTTTTCAGTACAAATATAATGCTTCATGCTTTTTTCTTATCAAACTTCATGTTCTTCAGAGATGTAGTCTTTTCTTTCTTAGTAAGGTGGAGAAAAAGTGATTTCAGCATTGATCTATTTCAATTTGCAAAAGTTGAAGTTCAACTGGTGAATTCTTCATGCTAGATTTAAATGGCAGGAGCTATTGACTAATTAATTCAGATTCTGGCATTTCTTTTGTCAAACTACAATACTGTAATCTGGGGTCTCCAAGATTCAATCAGTCAGTCTTGGTTTTCCATGATGGAAAATTTGCTCTACTCCAATAGTTAATTTTTTTCTAGTTGATGCTACAAAAATGGCTGTCTTGACTTTGAAAAAATATCTGCTGGCTTCCTGACTGGTTACATTACATTTCAGTAAACCTCAGGAAGATAGACTGGGTTCCATATGAAAGTATAAATCATACATTACTCTGATACATCAATAATGAGGAGTGAATATCTATTGGCTTATCTATTCCTACTCCCACTTCAAACTTGGTGCTGTGCTAAAAGTTATTCTGCTGTTTCAAGTTCTTTGGGCTTTTCAATCTTTCAGTCAGTCAACATGCATTTATTAAGGATTTAATCATATTTCAGATACAATGCAAAGGTAAAAATCAGCCTTTGTCCTTGTAACATTCCAGGGAGTGAGACAACATGTAAATAACCAAGTACACAGAAAATATATGCAGAGTAGAAATAGGTAATCTGAAAGGGAAAGGAATTAGCAGCTGGGGGACCAACAAAGACCTTATAAAAAAGGTGAGCATGGAAGAAGTCAGGGGAACAAAGAGGTAGAGGTAAGGGAGTGGCACATTCCAGAGACAAGCAGCACCAAGTCTGAAGACCTCCAAGTAGAGAGGATGGGGGAGAGGGAAGAAGGGGTAGGAAGGCTGGAAAAAACCAAAACAAAACAAAGTTAGCTTCCCCTTCAGATACAAATCATAGGCTCCACTTTAGAGAGTGGGAAAATGTTTCTGAATGTTTTCATGGAGGAAAGAATGGAGACAGGGCTAGTTAGACCTGTGGTTTTTTTGGGTAGAGGGTACTCTGCTGAAATTTGTAGACTTAGTAATATATACAGACTCCTGGAGGGGAAGTGACTTGCACTGGGTCACATCCAATTTAGCCAGAGATGAGACTTCAGTGCATTTCTTGGTAGTTTCAAGGACAGTTCTCTATCTACTATGCCATGCTGGATCACTTCATGGGGAAAAAAAAATAATGATCATCATGATGAAAAAGGAGAAAGTCACCAAGAACCTAAGGAAGTTGGAAACAGACAAGCAGATATATAAACTGCATGATGAAATTTATATGTGAATCTATGATTACATTGCCTTCTAAAAAGTGTCCAGTATATATAAGGAACAATAAAAATGTCTGTTGAGTTGAAGAAAATCTAGTAAAAGGCACTGTAATTGGCTAATACTGGCACTGCAGAATCCTAATTAAATGCCTACCCATGGTCAAGTCTAAGCATTTTCATTTTGATTTTTTTCATCCTTTAAGAATGAAAATATGAACTGTTTCCTTTCTAATAAGAAAGCATTCAATATTTAAAAAATAGATTCTTCAATATCCTTTTTTTTATGAAGTCAAAACTTTGCTTTTTTCATGTATGGTTTTCAAAATACAATTAAAAATATGCCTCCTATTTCTATTTGTTCTTTGCTGATTGTTTAATTGTGAAGACAGTTTATATTTGAAGGCATTCTGAATAATCCTATTAAAAACCAATTCAAACAAATGCTGTTCATGTTTAACTCTTCAGTGATTTACTCATTAATCTCTTTAAGTGTTTCCTCTTTAACACAGCTGTAGTTCAAGTAAAGGCCAACAACTGGCCTCAATTTCAGTGGATTTTCATGATCTCTTAAGATTTCTTGATGCAAACTTCTTTTTTTTTAAAGTTCTATACGTAAACAATTTTCTCATAGCTTAGGAGGCTTGTAAAAGGCTATCAAAGGGAAAACCAATAGCAACCAATTTTCTTTTAAAAATGAAAACTAAACAAAAGAAAGCCACACACACTGAAAAGATGTTCTCTGCTAAACATTCTGGTCAGCAGGTTTGAAGTATCTCCAAGGAAATCATGACCCACTTAGTGCAGACATAGCAGCCGAGACCTAATAACATATTAGTCAAAAACAGTCAAGGAGCAGACCAGGACTTCTGAGTGGCCCCTCTAAGGGGAGGTCTAGGAAAATGGGGCCACATTCTCTCCCCTCAACCATACCTCTGTCCATCCAAGACTCTCTCACGTCCACTGTGCAACAAAAGCCCAAGGCTCAGTGCGGGTCTTATTATCCTACTCTTTCTGGGTTTCAGTTTCCTTATCTTTTAAATGAGAGAGCTAGAAGACACCACTAAGATCCCCATCCAGCCCTAAACCCATGCCACTATGCTCTCTCCTTAAGATAAGCCATATTTCCTTGGATTTGACTCTAACCTCGATGCTTATGACTCTCCCATCTATATCTCCAAATTCTTATGTCCACATGGGGACTATACATTTCCACTTGAATGCACAGCCATCATCACTAACTAAATATGCCCCAAACTAAATTAATCCCCCTTCCAACTTCTCTGTTAATGTGCAAACATTTTTGCAGTCGGACAGATCTGAAAATTGAAGACTTCATACATCTCTTTCCTTCATTATCAAATCCACTGGTTAAAAAGTCCTTTTTTTTTTCACTGAAAGAATAGTGCTTGTCCCACGTTCATTTTGTTTTTTAGACTGTAAGTGGCATAAGAATAATGTTTTCTACTCAATCTTTTCCTTTCCATTGTTGCTGAAATGATCAAAAAGTATCAAAGCTGCTGCCCTTGACTGTAACCTCTCCCATGTCTAATGAATGAGTTAATTAAATTTCTATTTATGAAGTATTGGATATTTATAAATGCATTACATTAGTGAAGGGGAAAAAGAGAGAGAAAGAAGGATAATTATTATTTTTATCCTTTATTCCCCTGTTCAAAACCCTTCCATGTTTCCCCGTTCCCTATTCTATGGAATCTAAATTCAGGTCTGGTTTCATGCCTTCTTCACCGTTACTCCCTAAAACATCACTATAGTCAAACAAACTTCTTCACACTTTCGAGAACATGCTTTAATAAATTCTACCTCCCTTAATCTTGCTTTTGGCGTTACTCTCTCATGGAACGCCCTCCTTTCCTCTCTCCGCCTCCTTAAAGGCTGGCCATCTTTCAAGGAACAGTCAAATGTCCACTTCTTCCAGGAAGCCACCTCTGACCACAACAGCCCTCATTACTGTCCTCCGCCCCTAACTCTTGTGGTACACAGAGTGGCTACCGCATAATTTGTTGTGTCGTTCAGTCGTTTTCAGTCACGTCTGACTCTTGGTGATCCCTGGTGGGGTTTTCTTGGCAGAGATACTGGAGAGCTTTTACATTTCCTTCCATAGCTCACTTTACAGATGGGGAAACTGAGACAAAAAGGGTCATACAGCTGGAGCCTGAGGTCAGATTTGAAGTCACAAAGATAAGTCTCCTACCTTGTGCCACTTTGCTGCCCCAACCATATAATTTAGCTTGTAATAATAAATTGTTCTATATCATTTGCTCTTGTTTCCCATCTATTCAGTTCTAAATCCCCAGCTAAGTTCATGTTTTACACTTCTTTGTATCTCTGCCACCTATCACAATCCTTGGAGATGGATGTTCTTATGCCTGATGCATATAGGAGAGGGACACAGATTGACCTCATTTCCCAGACAGAAGAAAGCACCCATTAAGAACCTGCTATTTACCAGGCACTGGGCTGAACATTTCACAAGAATTATCTCCTTTGATCCCTATAACAATCCTAGGAAGTAGGTGCTATCGCCATCCCCATTTTATGACTGGGGAAACTGAGGCAGGCAGAGGTGAAATGATTTGCCCAAGGTCACATAGTAAATGCCTGAGGCAGGATTTAAACTCAGGGTCAGTATTCTAGCCAGGGTACCACCCAGCTGCCTCTACAGTGAGGCATCATTACAGGTGTGTGATAATGGAAAGTAAGTCAGCTTTATTGAAAAAAAAAGAGTCAAAATATCTTTGAGAATCAGCCATTTAATGGCAAGTGTGTTTTGTTTAATAAATTACTATTTAGAAAACATTCTGTGCTACCATAACAGCTAATATATTTTGCAAATGTTTTTAACAGGAGTGTGAAAAATGTTTAGAAAATGTTCATAGGGTAGATGTCTTAATAGCCCAAAATAAAATGTTTGCTAAGGCCACAATACTGGCAAAAATCTGCTTCATTTCAAAAGGTTTCCAGGCAATGGAAATGTTTTCCTGGAAAATACTACCTTTTATTTGGAAAACACTTGCCAGTGAACACTTAGTCATTAAGTAATTTAAGGTTTCCTCCACCAGCTTTGTAGGAAAGGTGCTATATGAATAAAAAAAAGTCATTAAATAGAATGTCAAAAACATGTACCTTTTTAACAAGATATATTAGGCCTACCTAAGTATTTTTCCAGTCAGAGGAAAAAAAAATATTATTCAACCTACTTACTGCTCATTTAAAGATTCCTAGAGAATAAACTCCTGAAGGTAAACTTACTCAATTGCTAAGTGTTTCTCTGCCTATAATAGACACACACGCACACTCTCTCTCTCACACACACACAGAGCAATGCTTTATTCCAAATACCAAGTAATTTTTAAACAGACCAAACATTCAGTTCATTCACTGAAAAAAAAATAGTAATTTGGGAGCTATTTTTAGCAGAATCTTCATGTTGACTTCAAATACACTTTCAAGGACAGCACTGCAAAGTTTGGACATTTCACTCAAACATCTGTAGCAGGCCTTACAATAAGACTTAAGAAAATAATTTCTTCTGGAAGTGTTCTAGCCAATTAAAGTGCATTCTTGCAGACACTAGAACATAGAACTATAAACTCTTCATTTAAATGGCTCATATGTTAGTTCTATAAAATGTATACACAAGGAACATTTGTTTTGTTTTTACCTGGATAGGACTTGAGTTAGCTTCACAAAGCCAGTGTAAGCTAATTCAAATGCTCCTCTGTGTCTGGATTGTAAAAGGTGTTGTTTGAAGTAGTTTCCTATATTCTTCACCTAAAAAAAAAAATTAAAAATACATATGTGATTTGCATGTATACATACATTTACATCCTCATTATAACCTAAAACATAAACCCCAGATATCAACATATTTTACCAAAATCACATCAACTATCCCCATTGGGGCAAATGCCAAAACTATAGGAAGATATAAGATAGCCATGCTCAGAAATCAAAGGTATAAATGGAATTAATTTATAGAGAAGTGAGGGAATTCTAACTAACAGCAGTCATTTAAAACTGGGGTCCTTAATATGGGATAAATATTATAAATGGGATAGATTTATATATATAAATAAATGGGATAGATTTGAGGGGATCTGAGAACTTCAAAAAAAATATTTTGACAATTGCATTTCAATATAACTAGTTTCCACTGAAACCTATGAATTTTATTTTGTTTATTTGCAATATTGTTGTTTGTATAACTTGTAATACAAATAATTTATCTGTAATATTTTATTTGTATTATTTGTAATAATAAACTTTATTTATTATTAATGACCTGGTTCTCAGAAGAAGTCCATCACAACAAAAAAAGTGAAGAAATCTTGATTGTAAGAATAATAGCCCAAAGAAAACTGGCTTCAATTTATCAGTCCCCTGAAAAAGGATGGAGCTCTGAATTTACTAGACTGCCTTTGAGCAATATCCTACCATTCAGTCTGTCTGTACCTATGGGTGAGACCAGAAAGATAACTATGGTTTTCAAGTTAAACAAGCTCTTTGATTTATAACTATTCAAGTAAAGTGCAGTGGTACAACTCAAGGTTATTTAAACTCGTCTGTGACTTTTAAAATTTTGTAATAGGCAGACATCTCCTCCATCATCTCCTTCTCCCCATCCTCCACCTACTCTGGGGAGAGAGAGAAATCGGGAATTACCCAAGTCCGAATGATGACTAAAAAATCCATCAGAAATTATAATGACTTCTTCAACACCAGAAATGTACAAAAAATTAGCCAAAAGTCCATGGGCAAAGAGGAGCCACTAACATAAGCAAATAAAAAGGTAGTCCTGGGGCCAAAGATATATGTTGCTGACACCTGTACTTGGAAACAAGAGTGGAGGACTCCTATGAAGAAGTACCAGGATAGTAGGAATCTCTCAGTGTGGAAGGGACCAGAAGCAACAGGAACCGTGTGGTTGTAGTAGCAGCATTTATCCCAGGACATACTGGGCCCATCTGTCCTGAGATGCCAGAGAAGACACTGAAGTTCCCATTCACTAAATCTCAAAGATTCAGTAGAGGGGCCTACCCCAGGGAGATGGAGGTCAGTATAGGAGGCCAGATGATCAGGCAAAGACCAAGCAGAGATGACCATACCACCCTAAAGCTTAGTAGTTGATAGAAACTGGCCTTCACACAAAGCCCCAATTCAGGGACTGAGGAAGAACTGATGAGCAAGCAGAAGATATAGACTCTATAAAAAATTATTTTAAAAATCAAAAAATGCACCCTAGAGGAGAATAACTCCATAACTACTGTAAACAGAGACTAAAAGGAAAAATTAATTTTTCACTCAAAGAAATAAAATCTTTGGAGGAAATTTTTGAAAGAAGAATGAAAAACTTAAAAGTAATGAATCTTACTCAAGGAATGGACTCCCTAAAAATTAGAAGAGATCAAACGCAAAACAAAAATTACAACAAAAACAAGGGTTGAAAAAATAGAAGATACATGATATACAAGGGTAAATGAAATTAGTCCAGTGTCTGATAAACCCAAAGACCCAGTTTTTGAGATAAGAACTCACTATTTGACAAAAACTGCTGGGAAAACTGGAAAACAGTAAGGCAGAAACTAGTATTGACCAACATCTCATCCCTTATACCAAGTTAAAGTCAAAATGGGTATATGGTTTAAGTATAAAGAGTGATGCCACAAATAAATTAGTGGGAACATAGAATGGTTTACCTGGAAGATCTATGGAGAAGAGAAGAATTTATGACCAAATAAGAAATAGAGAACATTACAAAATATAAAATGAAGAATTATGATTACATTAAATGAAAAAGGTTTCATTCAAACAAAACCAATGTAACCAAGATAAGAAGGGAAACAACAAATTGGGGAGAAAATTTGATAGCAAATTTCTCTGATAAAGGTCTAATTTCTCAAATATAGAGAACTAAGTTAATTGTATAAGAACATAAGTCATTCTCCAATAGACAAATAGTCAAAAGGCATAAAAAAGCAGTTTTCAAATGAAGAAATCAAAGCTATCAAAAATCATTTTAAAATGTTTGAAATCACTCTTGATTAGAGAAATGCAAATTCAAACAATCTTGGGGTATCATCTCATACCTATCAGATTGGCCAATATGATAATAAAGTGAGAAATGTTGGAAGGAATGTGGCAAAATTGGGACACTAATGCATTGCTGGTGGTAGAGTTGTGAATTGATCTAACCATTTTGGAGGGCAATTTGGAATCATGCCCAAAGGGCTATAAAATTGTGGATATCCTTTAATCCAGTGATGCCACTACGAGGTCTATATCCCAAAAAGATCATGAAAAGGAGGAAGGATTCACTTGTACAAAAATATTTATAGATGTTCTTTTTGTGGTGGCAAAGAATTGGAAACTGAAAGGATATCCATCAATTGGAGAATGACTGAACTAACTGTAATAGATAATGCTGATGGAATACTATTGTGAAACAAGAAATGCTTATTTTAGCAGGATGATTTCAGAAAAAGCTGGAAAAACCTACCCAAACAGATGCAGAGCAAAATAATAAGCAGAACTAGAACACCGTTGTACACAGTAACATCAATATAAAGGTATGATCAACTGTGAAAGTCTTAGCTACTGGCAACAACACAATGATCCAGGACAATTCTGAAGGATTTAGGACAAGGGATGCACTCCACCTCCAGAGAAAGAACTTGTAACAATAAAATTCTCTGGAGACTGTATATTAATTTATAATTATTTATTAGTAAAACAGAGAGGTGGGAGAGGAGAGAGAGACAGAGAGAGAGAGAGGTGGGAGAGGAGAAAGAGAGGCAAGAGAGAGAGAGAAGAGGTGAGAGAGAGAGGAAAAGACAGAGTGGGAGGGAGAAGAGGGAGAGAGGTGAGAAAGAGAGGTGAGACAGAGACAGAGACAGAGAGAGAAGAGGTGAGAGAGGGAGGAAAAGAGAAAGGGAGGGAGAAAAGGGAGAGGGGAGACAGAGAGAGACAGAGACAGAGACTGAGACAGAGAGAGAGAGAGAGAGAGAGAGAGAGAGAGAGAGAGAGAGAGAGAGAGAGAGAGAGAGAGATCAATTACCAGGACACCCTAACTAAAAAAACTGCTTCCACACTTGGCAGGCTCCAGCTCCCAGCCTCTGCTCCATCCATCTTATAAAGCCAATGACATCACTCCTGCATCTCTGATTGGCCAGGCTTTAATCTCAGTCTGCTCCTGAGTCCTGACTTCAGGACCCATCACCCATGGCACAGGGCCACCAGCCCCTTCCCTAAGTCAGGACTGCAGGTAGCCAAGAGGTAGGTTAGTCACGTAGTCATTATTCCTATGCTCCTGTAAGGGTTTTTCAAAGGGATCAAAGTGGGGACAATTTATATTAAATTCACACAAACTGTTGAAGTCAAATACAGATCAAAATGTACTATTTTTCATATGAGTTTACTTATGTTTTTATTTGGGGTCTTTGGTTTTATATGAGTATTCTCTTAAAACAATGGCCAATATGGAAGTATTTTTTGCATGATAATGCACAGATAGCTCAGATCAAATTGTTTACCATCTCCCAGAGTGGGAAGGGAAGGAAAGGAGGGAGACAAAATGGATCTGATAACTTCAGAAAACATATGCTGAAAATTGTTATTACATGTCATTGATAAAATAAAATTTAAGAAAAAGAAAAAAACATAAATTATGTACTATTTTAAAAAACAATCTGGAAAACAGGTCAAGAAGAGTTTAATAATAGACTCCCTGAAAATCGTGATCTTTTAAAATATAGACACTGTAAATTTAAACTGTCCAGATCTATTAGAACCAGAGAAGAAAGTAAAAATAGAATTCACTAATCATCTCCTGAAAGAAACTGCAGAAGAAAAGTCTCAGGAATGCCCTAGCCAGAAGTTTAGTTTCCTAAAAAAAACAAAACAAAACAAAAAAACCTCCAAGAAGCCAGTTTGGGTACCAAAGAACCATAGTTTAGGATCACACAAGACCTGGCAACCTCTAATACAAATGAGAGAAGAACTTTGAGTACAATATTCCAAAAGGCAAAATATATAGGCTTAAAACCAAGAATAATGTACTCTACTAGGCCAAGTATAATTCTACAGAGGAAAAAGTAGACCTTTAAAAGAACAGAGAGCTTTCAAGAATTTTTAATGAAAAGCCCAGAGCTAAGTAGGAATTTTGAAATGCAAACTTAAGAAAATCTAGAAAGGCAAATTTATTGAAGCGAATAGGAAGGTCTATATGATAACAAAGGGCTGACATTCTATTGTGGAAAAAGAAACAAATACCTTGATGTCTCAATGGACTAAAAATAAGAAAGATAAAAGACCTGGGAATGGATTAGTTCTGTTCTAAGAATTTTAAGACAGGAAATTAGAGGCAATATAAAAGGAATACCCTATTATAGAAAGGTGGAAGAAAGGAGTATGTTATACTATTTCATTCATTCATGCATTCATTCATTATCTCAATTTTATGAAAGAGGGGTAAAAGAAAAAGAAAACATTGAGGAAGGTATGAGAGAAATAGGCATCAGAAAAACCCTACTGGACAAAGAAGGGTTGAACACACATGTCCATGGGTGCACACACACAATTTAGTGTAAAAATATATCAAATTCAATGGAGAAAATATCAAGTATAAGAATAAGGCAGGTAAAGAGAAAAAATTATATTACAGAGGGAATAGATACAAGTAAAACAAACTTATGGATTCCAAAGTGGATATTTAAAGGAAAAAAGAAAGGAAAAAAGAAAAACAAAGAGGGATTCTACCCATTAGGAAATGGCTGAAAAAAGTATAGTACATACATGTAATGGAATATTATCAAATGACAAAAGACATGATTTTGGAGAATCCTGGGAAATAGGAAGCACCTCAGAGTAATGTCAATGGAACCAGGAAAACAAGTAATGCATGACACATTTAGTAATACAATAACACAGTAAGTAATAGAACAACATTGTTTTTTTTAAAAAGATACCTTTAGAAAAACTTATAAACTCTGATTTAAAAAAATAAAGACCCATGCCTACAGAGTGCCTAAGATGAAGCGTCTTTATCTCTCTCCTATAAGAGACATAATGGACCCTAAAAGCAAAAAGAGATCTCCATCTGTGGACGTGGCCTTTGTATGTATTTATTCTGTTTCACTATACTGATGTGTTAATTGGATTTTTTCTTTTTTAGTAGGGGGTGGTTGTGGTGGGGGAAGAGGATCACATCAACTACAAGTCCAACTACAGAAAAAACTGATACCACTTGAAAAAATAGAAAAAAAAATAGACAAGGTGACAAAGAAGTAAATACTACTTAAGTATTTTGACCACAACAGTGACCAAAGCTCTGTTCTTTCAGAAAAGATGTTTCTAAAGACCTGATAATATTTGGAGTTTCTAATGTAATGCAACAATAGTAATGAAATTAATATTTAGGGTTTATAATAAAGAGACTTTCTCACCTGTAGTCACAGTCAGAGCAGAATAAATGCACGTGGATTTTATCATTTCATCCCACATGAAAGAACTTATAAACTATTTTTGCTTCCTCTCCTATTATAGATTTGAATCCACGTTGTATTTGTCTCCTAACCAGCACAAAAAGTTTAGAATACCAAATCTTACCATGAGGAGGAAGCAGGAAAGAAATCAATTTTCTAACTCTGAGACTATCTTTTTAAAAAATAAAACTAAAAAAAAAACCCCACACACATACCTACCTGATTTTCAAAAGTTTCTTAGAAGGTATTTCAAGTCACAAAAACTAAAAATAGAAAGTTATAATGAAGGAATCCTTGCACTTCCTTAGTTAACCAGGGTAACATTTTTTAAAAAAAATATGACAGATGTCAAAACACATTCTAGAAAGAATAGGTTCAACATGAAATAATTTTGTTAATAAATTGAGGTAGTCACCTATAATGCATATTAGAAATGCCTTGTGCTAATCAATTAGAAGAGATAAGATTTTTTTCATTTTAATAAATTATTTTTAGAATTCTTTCCCTTTAAAATTTTTGTGTTCTAATTTTTTCCCCTTTCTCCTATACCCTTTCATACCTACTGAGAAAGCAAGCAACCTGGCATCAATTATACACATGAAATCATACAAAACATTTTTATATTGGCCATTTTAAAAAAAAAAGGCAGGACAATGGACAAAGTGAAAAAATTATACTTTGTTTTGCATTCAAGAGTTCATCACCGGGGACAGCTGGGTAGCTCAGTGGATTGATAGCCAAGCCCAGAGATGGGAGGTCTTGGATTCAAATCTGACCTATGACACTTCCTAGCTGTGTGACTCTGGGCAAGTCACTTAACCCCTATTGCCTAGTCCTTACCACTCTTCTGCCTTGGAAACAATACCCTGTAATGATTCCAAGACAGAAGATAAGGGTTTAAAAAAACCCTTAAAAACCTTAAAAACACTTTAAAGAAGCAGTGGCGTTTTTCATGAGCCCTTTGGAACTGTCTTGGATCATTGCATTAATCAGAGTAGCTAAGCTTTTCATCATTGCACCATTGTTATTCCTGTGTATCTGGTTCTTCTCATTTCACTTTGCATCAGTTCAAGTAAGTCTCACCATATTTTTCTGAAATTCCTCCCCTCTTCCATTCTTATAGCACAATAGTACTCTATCACAATCTTATGTTACAACTTATTCAGCCATTCCCCAATTGGTGAGCACTCCCTCCATTTCCAATTCTTTGCCATTACTATAAGGGCTGCTGTAAATATTTTTGTACAGGTAGGTCCTTTCCCCCCTCTTTTATCTCTTTGGGATACAGACCTAGGGATAGTATTGCTGGGCTGAGAGACATGCATAGTTTGGACATAGCTCCAAACTGTTCTCTAGCATGGTCGATCTAGTCCACTACTCCACCAACTGGTCATTCATGAACCTATTTTTCTCTCATCCCCTCCAGCAACTATCATTTCTGAGATCAGATTTTCAGTGCTGTCTGTTATTCTCATTGACTTTGAATGAAGTCTAAATCAAACAGCACAAAATAAAAATGTCCAATCTTCTTATACATTGGCTACGTGAATCAAGTATCCGGTGTGTGTAGTTCTCAAACAGTGGCTGGAAAACAGAGGGTTGGCTCACAGAAGAAGGTGAGCCCTGAGAGGCTTGGTCATGGCTGGAGAGAGAAGGGAGGGGGTAAAAGAAAGAGAAACAGACAGAGGAACAGAGATGGAGAGAGAAAGAGACAAGAGACAGAGATAACGACAATGCGTATGTTTCTGTGTGTGTGTATGTGTGTGTGTGGTGGCACAGGATGGGAAGAGGTGGCTTTAATTAAGAGTTAGGTCACCAAGAGGCAGAGTTGTTCTAAAGCAATAGTAAGATAGAAAAACTTTGTTGATTAAAAGTAGTTTTAATTAAATTAAAATTACTTTTAAAACTCGATTTCATTGAAACTTAAATCACTAAAACCCATTCCACTTTCAGATACATTTGTGGGCAGCTAGGTAACACAGTGATTAGAGTATTGGCTCTAGAATCAGGAAGACCCCAGTTCAAATCTAGCCTCACATCCTTCCTAGATATGGGACACTGAGTGAGTTATTTAACCTTTGATTGACTCAATTTTGTCAACATAAAGTGGGGATAATAACAGGATCTACAGAGTTGCTGAGAATATTAAATGAGATAATATTTGTAAAGCATTTAGCATAGTGCCTGGCACATAGTAAGTCTCATATAAATGCTTATTCTTTCTCATTCTATGTAGTACTTGTGCTCCTACATTATTTTTATTTATTCACTTTTAAAACCCTTAAATAGGATGGGGGGAGGGGAGGAAAAGAACATGAATCATGTAACCATGGAAAATTATTCTAAATTAATTAAATAAAATTTCCCCCAAATTAAATAAAATAAAACCCTTAAATAGATACTAAGGATTGGTTGCAAGGCAGAAATGCAGCAAGAGCCAGGAAATTGGGGTTAAATGACTTGCGTAGTAATATAGCTAGGAAGTATATGAGATCATATTTTGAACCCAGAACCTCCCATCTCCAGGCCTGGGTCTCTACCAACTTAGTCACCTAATGGCACTCCCATACAATATTTGTATGAAAAAGGGTAGACATCCTGTTATCAATGAATCAGTAAAGACTTCTAGAACAGGGGGCAGCTGGGTGGCTCAGTGGATTGAGAGCTGGGCTTAGAGATGGGAGGTACTAGATTCAAATCTGGCCTCAGACACTTACTAGCTGTGTGACCCTGGGCAAGTCACTTAACCCCCCATTGCCTGGCCTTGACCTCTCTTCTGCCTTGGAACCAATACACAGTATTGATTCTAAAACAGAAGATAAGGGTCTTAATGTTAAAAAAAAGGACTTCTAGAATATCCTTTTATATGAAATATGAAGTTCCTAGGCCTCATACATTGCACATATTTTTAGACATTTTTGACAAATTCATCAATTTTGCTAATTTTTCTTCCATTTTAAAATATACGATTTGTTCTTTGGAATCAGGTTTATAATAAAGCATAGCTCTTTGGAATAGAGAAAGGAATGGAGAGAGCCTAGGTAAAACTTTAGTTAAGTAAACAGATATCAATAAAAATTTATTTTAAACATTTAAAGATTTTATTATTATATTATTTAATTAAATTTATTCATTTATTTGTTTATTTAAATTTTAAAACATCCTGTTATATGGCCAGCTTTGTGCTAAAACTTGGGGAAGAACACAAGAGAAGCATAAAATTGGGTCTCCATTCTCAAGGAGTTTTCAGTAAGAAATCAGATCTAACATACTTAACAAATGATGAACAATTAAAACACTCCATTGTATGGTACTGAGGGAGGCACAGAGTCTAGGATGAGGAGGGTGACATTCCCCTGGATTCTATTCTGGTCAGACATAATCTGGGTTCAGCCCAAGGAAGCCCATTTTAGGAAAGGTATTAATAAAGGCAATGGGTTTTCCAATGACAATCCATGAGGGTCTCTCTAAAAAAAAGGGGAGTTTTTAGAGAGAAAAGAAGGGCAATCAGATTCACTGGCTTCCACTATCTGAAGGGGAGGGAGCAGGAGAAGGAGCAGGCCTGGTGGTCTGCTTGGGCCTGTGAAGATTGAATTTAGCTCTCCCCTGCTTATAACAATGAAGGTACTTAGCTCTTCCTTGATTGTGAAGATTGAATTGTAATCTTCTGTCTATTTGTTGATTTAATCCCCAGAAATGTAAGCACAGTACTTGTAGTAGAGTGGGAAGATCTGCCCATGTTAGATCTGATCACCAAGGGTGTAAATCTCCCACTTAATCATGAGATGGGAGGTCTGTGACCCACATGTGTGATAGTAGGTAACGAATTAGAATTGACTAATTGCCTTCTGGGCAGTTCTAGAGCAGAGCGTCTACTGTGATTGGTAGACATGAAATTTAGGGGAGGTGACACAAGAGAAAAAGATCTTTAAAAAGAGGACCATAGAAGGGGAGATAGAAGAACTCTGACTCGGAGTTGGACTGGAGGACAGACACTTGAGGAGAGACTGGAAGAGGAACTCAACCCTGGAGGAACTCATGCAGGAGACCTCAGACTGCTTTCCTTTAGATGGTCACCTTTGGTGAGTGAAAGGCTGACTTAGTGACCCCACCTTTCTGGAGGCATGAAGCCTCCAGGTCCATCGTCTTGAGACTCTTTTCCCCTGACTGGGACTTAGAAATTCTAACTGGTCATCAGTGGATGCCAGAACTCTATCTCTCTCTCTCTCTTTTTCTCTCTTCCTTAATATCTTCCTTCTATTGTAAATAAACTATTATAAATTCCATTTACTTTAGTAATTCATTTTGGGATTTAGAAATTAAATCCCTGGTGACAATCTATATAAATATTCAGAGTCCAACCACAATTAAATTTAAAAGGCCTCGATGCTAGAATTAGAAGCAATGGGTACAAGTTTCAGAGAGACTTATTGAGGCTTGAGGCAAGAACCTATTTCCTAATGACCAGAACTCTCCAAATGTGGCATAGGGACCAACCTAATCCAAAGGTCAATGACCACCTGTATGCCACAACTATAGAGAAAAGTGTTATTGAGGCAAAGGTTGAACATGATGGTTGCTCAGATCCCTTCAACTCCTGATGACAAAGAAAATCTTTCAAGTCCATGAGAAATCTAGTAGGTGCTCAAGCAGTCCTGGAGAACTTTATGGGGAGAGTGAGCCTTCAGCTGGGCAAGGGGAATTGGGGCAGGAGGGAAGGCAGGAGGGTCTGAAGTGGGCAGAGGGGTAAGAAAAGGCTGGAAAGGTAGAGTGAGGCCAGAGCAGGTCCCACAGGAGCTGGCCCTGAGGTGGGAGCCAATAAATAGCATGACTATTGCATATATTTCTGTCTTGGTTCCCACTGCCAACTGTGAATACTTGGAAGGCAGACGCCGTGTTACGATCTACACTCACTATTTCCACAGTGCCCTTCACAAAGTCATTCATGCTGCAAGGGCGGCAAAATAAATCTTTTTTGAACCCATCAGGCCCAAAGCGACTTTAAAAATGTCTTTATAAACCAGAATCAGGAATAAAACCAAAATCCTCCGAATTTCAAATCACTGAATCCCAGACTCTCAGGGTTAGAAGGGAACTCCATGGCTTTCTGGTCCAATCTGTATCTGAACAAGATTCCCCTCTGCAGGCACAGCTCCAGGGAGGAGGCCCTGCTTGGGCCTTTTCATTATCAACTGCTTTAATTTGCTAAGCACTTTTTTCTAAAACGAGTCATTATTGACTAGTTTAATTTGCCAAACACATTTGAGTATTGAAATGGGAGGGTGCTATGATGATTCCCATTTTACAGTTGAGGAAACTAAGGCAGGCAAAGGTTAAAGTGAATTACTCAGGGTCAAGAAGTAAACCTCTCAGGCACCATTTGAACTCAGGTCTTGCTAACTCTAAGACTGATGCTTTTTCCACTATGCCACTTGGCCCAATATCAGACATAGTCCAGTAGAAATGTCTTCTTCACCAAGAAAGCCTGGCTGGATTCAAGAGTGGTAACTGATGTTTGGGCATCCCAAAAGATTAGATACAAATAGACAGAGATCTGTCCATTGGAGAGTCATAAGGATCTCTGCTTGACCCTGGGCTCTTTAATGTTTTTCTCAATGACTTAAATGAAGGCATAGATGAAGTAGAAGGCAGCTAGATGATGCAATGGATAAAGAACCAGAGCTGGCATCAGGAAGACCTAAGTTCAAATCTGGCCTCAGGTACTTACTAGCAGTTTGACCCTGGATAAGTCACTTAATCTTGCTTGCTTCGGTTTCCTCATCTGTAAAATAATCTAGAAAAGGAAATAGCAAACCACTCCTATATTATTGTCAAGAAAACCCCAAATGGAGTCACAAAGAGTTAGTCATGACAGAAATAAAATCATGAGTAAATTTTTCCTTCCATAATACTGAAATCTGCTATTTTTTCATTTGCCCTCACTGTTCCTAGTGCTACCCCCGGGGCCAAACTGAACAAGACTCATTCTCCTCTGCTGGTTCCTCATCCATCTGCAGTCCCTATGGGAGACTGCCCCTGAGGCTCTGTTCCAGGTGCTCTCTTCTTATCTTCACTCTCTCCCTTGGTGAGCTCATCCACTCACATAGAGGTCCAATGATCATTTATACACAAAGGACTCCTGAATCTAGGTTGCATCTCCAAATGCCCAAGACTTTTCAGTTTCTGCCTCACAAGTACCCCAAAAGCAACAGGTACAAGCTCATTTCCCCTCCTCCAGGCACTCCTTCTCCAAACTTCTCTGTTTTCATGGAGGAGGAAGAAGGGTATCACCATATGATCAGTCAACTGGCCTTATAATATTAGCACCTGGGGGGCAGCTGGGTAGCTCAGTGGATTGAGAGCCAGGCCTAGAGACAGGAGGTCCTGGGTTCAAATCTGACCTCAGCCACTTCCCAGCTGTGTGACCCTGGGCAAGTCATTTGACCCCCATTGCCTAGCCCTTACCACTCTTCTGCCTTGGAACCAATACACAGTATTGACTCCAAGACAGAAGGTAAGGGCTTATTAAAAAAAAAAATAATAATATTAGCACCTGATAAAATGCCTTACACATAAGACTGTGTGTTGACTTGAAAGGAATATTATGTTAACTTAGTGTGTTATCACTCTAGCTGGCAGAAGGAAGGAAGGGGGGAAGAAGGGAAGGGAGAAAGGAAGGGAAGGAAGGAAGGGAGAAAGGAAGGGAAGGAAGGAAGGGAGAAAGGAAGGGAGAAAGGAAGGAAGGGAAGGGAGAAAGGAAGGGAAGGAAGGAAGGAAGGGAAGGAAGGGAGAAAGGAAGGAAGGGAAGGAAGGGAAGGAAGGAAGGAAGGAAGGAAGGAAGGAAGGAAGGAAGGAAGGAAGGAAGGAAGGAAGGAAGGAAGGAAGGAAGGAAGGAAGGAAGGAAGGAAGGAAGGAAGGAAGGAAGGAAGGAAGGAAGGAAGGAAGGAAGGAAGGAAGGAAGGGAAGGGAAGATCATTTATTTGTTGAGCACTTTCCATGTATAAAGCCCTGTGCAGATGGTAATTACTCTTCTTTAATGTCATTTCCACTGATGTTTGAATCATTTGACAATGCCAAGGACTTGAACTGCAAGAACTTTCCTTCCCAGTCTCCAGTGGTTGTGGCCATACCCCCTACAAGATCTATTTCCAGGCTGCCTCTCCACTGAGTCTGTTCCCCATGATGGTGGCTGAAAGCATGGCTCTTCCCAAGGTTTCTGGGTTTAGGGTCCTAATTTGTCTCCATCAGGGTCTAAGGGGAAGATGGCAGTAAAGTAGTGGTAGTGGTGAAAGAAAATACAATCTCTTAAAACTTCAGTGCATCCTTTGCCTCAACACACCCAATGTCTGCTTGCTAAATCTCTGATAAACACTGCTAAATGATTAACTCCTCAACTTTCTTCCATATCTAAATTTGATTAGCTTTTATTCAATGTTATTCAATTTGAGAAGTATTCATTAAATACCCAAGCCCTCTGCCCTGTTTACAATCCTATAAGAGGAGTCCAAAAATATATATGATATACTCCCTAACCTTGAGGAGTTAACAATCTACTTTGCTCCTGGATCTGGTATTTGTCTCATCATTTTCTAGTTTTTGTAGAATGGCTATTTCCCCCCACAAGTCAGAAACCTGAGGGAATTGGGATGGAAAAGGCAATTTAGTCCAGAATATTTCATCAAGTTGTAAGAAAAAGCCCTAAAATATGCCTTTAGATTCAGGAAGCTGAACTAGTTTAATAAACATAATATTTCAACTGTTGATATAATTTGAGATGATTATTGGTTAAAAACCAGTAGTCATCAATGAAACAGGCTATAGTTGGAGAAAAGAACTCCAGACTCTTTTCAAAGCTAGTAAAATGTACACACCCTATTTACAGGACATTTCTGAGTAACTAAAAACAGAAATAAAAGAAACTAGAGGGATGCAAAAAAAAAAAAGTCAGCTGCTTATATTGTAAAAGAGAAGAAAAAGGAAACCATGACAGCAGGCAATGGCTGTTTTCTCTAGCAATAAATGCTAAGCAGGCAGAGGAAGGTCAATATGAAAACCCAACCCAATGCCTTAGTTCAACCTCTGCTCTAAAATTACAGAGGAAAATATATGCTAAGGCCCTGGATAGAGGAAATTCTTACAAATCAGTACCTCTTCACATCTGGGACTAAGCACATGGGTGTCACATATCCCTTGGAAAGATCACCAACCAAGTCTATCAATCCAAAGCCCTACATTAGGGAAAGATCAAGCATGAAACTGAGACACACTCAAGTCAGGAAGCTGAACGATAAGGTTGCCTGCCCCACTCACTCCTTAAGCTTCTCAACTTACATCCCTCAAAGGTGGTTTTATCTCTGACTCTTGTACAGGGATATTATGAAAGAACCTTTCATTGTGTGATTACACAGTAGGAGGCAGCATTAACAGACCCCTGGGTACATATTAATTTGTAAAATCAAACCCGGAGAGGACAACAGTGGAAAGATCATGGTGGCTGTAAGGAAGACTAGGTTCAAATCCCAGCTCTGCCACTAGTGAGATTTAGAACTTGAGCAAAAAACTTGACTTCTTCCCGAGCCTTAGTTTCTTTATCTACAAAATGAGAACATTGGAATGGATGATTTGTGACGTGCCTTCCAACCGGACTTCTTTGAGTCTTACATTGAAATTGATTTATTGGCTCTTCTTACAGTAGCCCTCTCTGCTCCTTTTCTACAGCAACAAAATTTGCCATTTATTCCTCTCACTCCCTCTCTACCTGTTCTAAAATTCCAATCTGTGTGTCTGTGATCTAGTCACACAACTGGCAAAAGGCCACAGCCTATGAAAAGAAAAAAATTAGAAAAGACCCCAAATAAATCAAGGAACAGAAAGAACCTGCCTCAGTTCTGCAGAGAGACCTCCTAATTTCCAATCTCATTATCCTGTTAAAATTGGGCAGATAAACAGCTCCTAGAAGAAAGAGCAAGGTAATAACTGAGGGTGAGATTTTTTTTCACCCCAAAGGATATTCAAACAGCCCAGATGCTTATTCTGTTTGGGGGTTCAAGTTGTGGTTCTGCTGCTTAGGTGTCTGGACCTGGGGTCCAACAAATGACGGTGGCAGCAGGGATGAGGTCCCCCTGTCATTGCCACTAGGCACAGGATAGCCAGATTTGGTGGAGGCCTGGCAGCAAAGCTTTGTGGGAGGCTAAAAGCTTCTTTTAAGAGAGGAAGCCTCCATGTGCTTCAAAGCAACAAAATATCTTTTTTTGAAATTATAATTTTATTTTTAAATTCTTAAAATTTTCATTTTTATGCACAGTGCAGGACACACACACAATCAATATGAAACCATGAAAAGATTCTATTTCATGTTGCCGTTGTTCAGTCAGTCCTTTCCAACTCTTTGTGAACCCCTGGGCTACAGCACACCAGGCCCTCCTATCTGCCTCTACCTCTCATAGTCTGTCCATCTCATCCACTGCTATTCCCTACGCTTTTCGCATTCAATCTTCCCCAGCATCAGGGTCTTTTCCACGGAGTCCTGCCTTCTCATGATATGGCCAAAGCATTTAAGCTCCAGCTTCAATATTTGCCCTTCCAATGAAGAGTCTATTTCATAGCATTTGCTTTAAAAATAAAAAAAATATGATAAATTCTACACTTTACTTTCAAAACCGTTCTGCTTGTCAATGCTTCCTCTGAATTCCTTTTATGCTCTTTTTGGGGTATTAAAAATAATGCTTATGATGGCCCTTTTTTCTGGTATTACCATTGCTATCCTCCTAATCTCAACACCCTCCACCCCACCAACCCACTAAAAGTAAGAAAGAAAAAATAAAACCCTTGTAACAAGTAAGCAGTCAGAAAAATGAATCCATGTCCAAATACATGTCTCTGCCCCTTGTGCTCTTACCTTTCTGTCAGAGGGTAGATAACATGCTGAACCATATGCCTGCTAAAGACATGGCTGCTCCTTTCTTTGATCAGAATTCTGTGCTTGGGGGACAGCTAAGTGGCTCGGTGAATAGAGCCAGGTTTTGAGATGATAGGTCCTGGGTTCAAATTGACCTCGGATACTGGGTGAGTCACTTAACCCCAATTGCCTAGCCCTAACCACTCTTTTGCCTTAGACCTGATACTTAGTATTGATTCTAAGGCAGAAGGTAAAGGTTTCATATAATAATAAGCCTATGTTCCAAGCAGATAGGTAGCTCAGTGGATAAAAAACCAGGTCTGGAGAAGGGAGGTCTTCAAATGTGACCTCAGACACAGCTGTGTGACCCTGGGCAAGTCACTTAACCCTCATTGCCTAACCCAGGAACTGCCCTTCTGCCTTGGAGTTGATACTTAGTATTGATTCTAAGACATAAGATACAGGCTAAAAACAACAACAATAAAATTCTATGCCTTTCCAAAGTTGCTTCTCTTAATGCTGTCTTCATATATGTTCTGGTTCGCTCAATTCACTCTGCAACAATTCATACTACCAAGCATACTCTGAAATCATCTAGTCTGTCACTTCTTATGGCACAATAATATTCCATAATATTCATATTCAATTTGTTCAGCCATTCCCCAATTGCTACCGAAAGCAACCCTCGAAATTCTAGTTCTTTCTTCCTCTTTTAATTCCTCCTTAAGGATCAGGAAATTACTTTTGCTTATGACTAGTCCTTCTCCAGAACTATTCTTTCTCTTAATTCTCCTCCCCTTCACTATCTTTGCTTGTTTCCTTGCTGTTTGATATGTTTCTAAATAAACTGATTAAATGTGTGTTCAATCCTCCTTTTTCCATTTCAGATAAGTGAGATTCATCGGATGCCCACTCCCCTCCACATTAATCTATTTTTCACACACACACACCCCAATTATGAAAAGAAGTAAATCTGACCCTCTTCTTCCTCCTCTCTTTACTGCTAGTATATTCCTCCTTTTACCTTGCCTTCTCTTTCCCCTCTTAAAATCTTTAGAACAGATCCAATTTCTCCCTCTCTCCCCAGGACCTCTGTTTTCCTTGTTTAATTCATTTGATATCTTTTGAAGATATTAAGGTCTTGAAGGGACATTTGCTGCTTCTCCCCCTGTTAGAACAGTCATTGGTTACTGTATTGTCTTTTCTCATTTTCAGGGATTCCACTTCTTGGCTAATGTTTCCCACAGTCTCTTCTAAGCTACTTATTCTTCTCCCAGTGCCTTTCTTAGGAGTCTTTATTTTCTTAGCCTTTTTCTCATTTCTTCTAAGTATTTACATAATCCTTGGAGAGAATTTTTTTTTTTATTTTGAGTCTCTGCTTGTAAGTACTACAGAATCAGTTTTGCAATAACGTTTGAGACGAGATGGTATTTTCCTTGATTTACTCATCTCTTCACTATGGTTCCTGAATTGGAGCTCTGTGATAGGGCTGTGTCCCTCGCTGCACTCCTGGGGAGGGAGTCAGCCCCACTTTGTGTCCTCAGTCCCTTCGATTCTTGCATTGACCTCCACCTCCATCTCTTCAGCTATGGTTCCTGAATTGGAGCTCTGTGATAGGGCTGTGTCCCTCGCTGCACGCCTGGGGAAGGGTCAGCCCCACTTGTTTGTGTCCTCAGTCCCTTCGATTCTTGCATTGACCTCCACCTCCATCTCTTCAGCTATGGTTCCTGAATTGGAGCTCTGTGATAGGGCTGTGTCCCTCGCTGCACTCCTGGGGAAGGGTCAGCCCCACTTGTTTGTGTCCTCAGTCCCTTCGATTCTTGCATTGACCTCCACCTCCATCTCTTCAGCTATGGTTCCTGAACTGGAGCTCTGTGATAGGGCTGTGTCCCTCGCTGCACGCCTGGGGAAGGGGTCAGCCCCACTTGTTTGTGTCCTCAGTCCCTTCGATTCTTGCATTGACCTCCACCTCCAGATTTTGCCATCCTCAAACAGGAGGGGCCAACCTCTAATTTAAGCAGTCATCTTGATAGCAAACTCAAATTATTTTTTTAATTAAAAGTCAAGGAAGCTACAAAGCTACAATTCTCTTGTAAATCAGTCAATAAACAAGCATTTATTAAACACTGACTTTATGCGAGGCACTACGCCACGTACCGGACACCAAAGAAAGGTAAAAACAATCCCTGCCCTCAAGGAGCTCACAGTATGATGGGAAATGTATGGACCAACAAGGCACATGCAGGGTAAACTGGAGGAGGAAATCATTAGAATTAAGAGGGATCAGGAAAGGCTCGCAGAAGGTGGGACTGGAATCGAGAGAGTTCAAACATGGTGGAGGGGAGCGGGTGGACTGTGGCAATGCCTGGAGTTGGGAGATTGAGTGCCATCCCCAAGGAATGGCCCTGGATCCTGGAGTGCTTAGAGGGGGGGAGATAAGACACCAGGGAAGCAGGAAGGGGCTAGGTTACGAAGGGCTTTAATAGCCAGACAGGATGTTCTGCTTGATCCCGGAGGAAATAAGGATCCACTATAATTTATCGAGGAAGGGTTGACATGTTTAGAGCCAAGCTTTGAGTTCTTTGTCTGCTGAGCAGACGTCTGCCATAGCCTAGTTGGAAGGGGAGGAGGTCCTGCAGCAGAGGAGGAGCAAGGTCAGGAGACAAAGGAGCAGGTATGACGGCTGTTATAAAGGTTGACAGACTGGATGTGAGCAGGGAGAGAGCATGAGCCATAGAGGATGACACCTAGGTATCCAGTCTAGGTGCCTCGGAGAATGGGGGTACCCTTAAAGGTAATAAGGAAATGTGGATGAAAGATGGGTTTTATGGAAGGAGAATGAGTTCAAGAGTGGCTCAGTGGATTGAAATCCAGGTCTGGAGGCAGGAGGTCCTGGGTTCAAACCTGGCCTCGGGCACTTCCTAGCTGGGTGACCGTGGACAAGTCATTTAACCCCCATTGCTTAGCCCTTATTGTTCTTTTGGCTTGGAACCGATTCGTAGTATAAAGGCAGAAGGAATGGGTTTAAAAGAAAAAAAGATAATGAGTTCAGTTTGGGATATGTTCGGTTTAAGATGTCTACAGGATGTCCAGTTAGAGATGCCCAATGGACATGTGAACACTTGAGAATGGGGATGGGCAAGAGATGAAGGCTGGATAAGCAGATCTGTGAATCATCCCTGTGGAACCGATAATTGAATCCAGAGCAGCTGATGAGATCACTAAGTAAAATAGTAGAAAGTGAGAAGAGAAGAAAGCCTAGGGCAGAGCCAAGCCTTGGTTCACCCCTGGATAGCCAGGATTTGGATGAGGTGCCTGCAAAGGAAACTGAGAAGGATCAGTCGGATAGATAGGAGGAGCACCAGAAAGCACAGTGTCCCCAAAACCCAGATTAAACAGGTTATCAAGGAGAAAAGGATGATGGACAGTGAAAAGGGCTGGAGAGAATGCAAGAATAAAGCATGAGAACAGGCCATTTGATTTGGCAAGAGATTAGATGTGGGGCAGGGACAGGGAGTCAGGTCTGGAGACGGGAGGTACTAGGTTCAAATCTGGCCTGCTTCATTTTTTAAAGAGTTCATTTGTTAAAATAATGTTAAAAAATAAATAAAAAATTTAAAAAAAGAGTTCATTTGTCATTTTGGAGAAAGCAGTATCCATTGAAGAATAGGGTTGGAAGCCAGACTGTGATGAGTTAATAGGAATGAGAGGAAAGGAAGCAGAGGCACCTATTGTGAATGGTCTTCTCATGGACTTTAGCCACAAAAAGGCAGAGATAAAAGAGAATAGCTAGCAGAGACGGAGGAATCATTGGAGGGTTTTTTGAACATGGGGGAAAGAAGAGCATGTTTGTTGATAATAAGAAGGCAGCATGTAGACAGGAATAAACTGAAGACAAATGAGTGAGTGGAGAGATGAGAGGAGGATGGAATGAGACCACTTGTGCCTTGGTAAAAACACCCATATTTTTATGTGAGACAAAGGTGAAGACAGAGATAATGACAGAAAGTATCTGAAAGATGACAGGAGGAAGGGAAAGGTTCTTTTTGAAGAGGTCCAATTTTTTCAGTGAAATATGAAGAAGGTTCTCAGATGAGAAGGTAAAAGGAAGGGGAAGCACTGAAGCTTTGAGGAAGGGCAAAAGGGTTTAGAAAAGCCACATGTGGTGAGTGGGATAGTGAATCAATTACAGAAATGTTATAGAATTCCCTTGTGGCAGTGAGGGCTCAGTTAAGATAATATGGTATAAATCTGAAGTGGACCCCCTCAATAAGGTTTTGTTTCATAATTTGCCCTGGCTCTCTTCAGAAGTACAAGAATAGGAATGAAATTAGTAGATGGTGACTGGCAAGGCATAACTAGACATAGGATAAGGAGGCCAAGGACTCAAGGGTAAAGAATAACGTGGAGCTGAACTGGTTCAAAGAGAAATGATGGAGGGGATTTTATAAGGTCCTTATGCTACATTAAAATCATTCCTTCAACCGTTTTTTCCTTTTCTTCTCCTTTCTCCAATAATGAATGTAAGTCAACTTACTACACACATTCAATATCTACAAATAAATTTCAGGATCCAATCAATGCAAATGTAAATATTATAACAGATTTGAATTCAAAGTGTACTATAATTTTTATGCCAGAGTTAGGGGTGTCCATGGGACCAAAATACAAGTCAATATTGCTTTAAGTAACAGATGGGATTCTAAACAGTTAATGGTGTGAAAATTCAATCTTTGTAATAAAATCCCATTTTAAATACATAAGTAGAATATTTTAGCTAGGTGGCACAGTAGATAGATCACTAGGTCTAGAATTAGGAAGACTCTTCTTCCTAAGCTCAAATCTGTCCTCAGACACTTACTAGCTGTGTGACCCTGGGCAACTTATTTACTGTCCATCTATCTCAGTTTCCTCATCTGTAAAATGAGTTGGAGAAGACCATGGCGAACCACTCCAGCGTATTTGCCAAGAAAATCCCAAACGGGATCATGAAGAGTCCGACACAATTGAATAACAACTGAACAGAACATTCTAAAGGAATCTAGGAGGAACTCCTTTTTGATTCATTGGAGGCTCTCTATCTTTTTTTGGCCATTTCTGAATCGTGTTTTACTAAACCAGTGCCTACTTTTACCCAACATACAATAGATTCAGAAACAACACAAAAGACACTGAACTCCAGCTGTTTCGCTCCATGGTCAGCTGCTTCTAACACATTTGTGTATGAGATTATCACACGAACTACCACCTAGAAAAATGACTCGTCTCCATTAGAATGGAAGCTACTGTCATGCAGACAAGATAGGCACACTTGAGGACCATAAAGAGAGGAAGAGAAGTTAATGTTTCATTAATGTGGTCTTCCTGATTTTATAGTCACTCACTGATTCATAATTTAGTAAAAATATGCCTCCATAATATGTTCCTTCATAAAAAAGATTCAAATACCGAGGGATACGTGAAATGTGACAGGACTGTAAGTTTCTCATCATGAGTACTGGGGTTCTGACTAAATGTAGGTACTATTAGAACAGATTTTCTTTCTCAGCTAGTGAAAAAAAATTAATTTTTCTCTTCTAGAAAAACCAAAAGCAAGTAGTTGGTCACCACACCCACATGTGAGAACATGTGTGTACACACCACACACACACACACACACACACACACACACACACACAGGGGCTGTTTTGACAAGTCCTTGGAAAGTTGGGAAGAGCAGAGAAGGGAATATTGGTACATGTTTACTTCGTAACAAGATGGGAAACACGAGGGCAGCGATCATTAATCATGGCTAGATTCCATGCTGAAGATGTTGGCGTTGGCACTGCGGCCACTCACCAGCACTGCCTGTACGCTGACTCTCGGACACACATGCCTGTTTGATTTGGAAGGAACTAGGGTACAAGGTGGGGTGGGGGTGGGAGGGGGCCCGATACCATTCTCTGCCCTTCTCTATCTTGGGGCCTTGCAACATTACAAAACCAGCTGCTAACCATATGAAAACACCAACGTTAGAGACAGTGTGAGAATAAAAATATTGTCATTATCTCCATGGCACTTCTCATGGACTACCATGAGAAGCGTACGGAACAAAAAAGGGCAGCCACATACTATAGACTCTTTCTTATTTTGTTCTAGAATGCTGTAACACCTTGGGAAAAAGTAAATATTTATTTTCATTTGAAAAATGTGAAACAGAAAATACATGCTGCATATCTTTGCTGGAAAATCATTTTTGTTGAAACCATATGGAAAGGAAAGGGGAATCAATTAAAAACAGAAATCTAATAAATCTAAAATATTTCCAAATGAAATGCTTGTGGTAAGCTAATTTCTTGTAAACACTGCAGTCAAGTCCCTTGAACAGTCCCAGATGGTGAACTAACTTTGTGGTCTTCAGCTAAAAGTCAGCCAAAAAAACTACACTTTTATTATCTATGTAGTAGGAAACATGAGATTCACAATCAATCAATATTGTGCTTTTTTTTTTTTTGGGCAAAACTGTCAGGGCTGTATGAAGTCTTACTCAATAGGCAAAGTTAGCCAAAACCTAAATTCTGGTATATGAAAAAGGAAAACAAAAGTTAGGGTGTTGAGTACTTTTATTAATGTACCATTATATCAAGTTCTGCGGATGTACTTTTTAAAAATCTTGGTTCTTAATGCCTAGACAAAGGCAAGCAGCCATCATGAGTCTCCCTTAGTTATTAAATATGTGAAATTATATTGAAGAAGAAGTTAAAAAAATAATAATTTCTAAAGTTATGTTGTAAGTAGAAGTTTCTGACATGTTCTGCTTTGAAATGACACAAAGGGGACAGCTAGATGGTTCAGTGGATTGAAATCCAGGCCTAGAGATTCTGGATTCAAATCTAGCCTCAGAGACTTCCTAGCTGTCATTTAACCCTTTGCCTAGCTCTTACTAGTCTTCTGCCTTGGAACCAATACACAATATCGATTCTAAGAACAATAGCATGGGTTAAAAAAAATTTTTTTAAGGCATTAAGAAGAAATGAAGAGCTTCCCTACCTGCTCCACTGTCACTAATTCATCAGGAGCTTCAGAAGAAGAAGTTAAAAAAATAATAATTTCTAAAGTTATGTTGTAAGTAGAAGTTTCTGACATGTTCTGCTTTGAAATGACACAAATGGGACAGCTAGATGGTTCAGTGGATTGAAATCCAGGCCTAGAGATTCTGGGTTCAAATCTAGCCTCAGAGACTTCCTAGCTGTCATTTAACCCTTTGCCTAGCTCTTACTAGTCTTCTGCCTTGGAACCAATACACAATATCGATTCTAAGAACAATAGCATGGGTTAAAAAAAATTTTTTTAAGGCATTAAGAAGAAATGAAGAGCTTCCCTACCTGTTCCACTGTCACTAATTCATCAGGAGCTTCAGGAACAGCCTGGAGGGGTACAAGTTGGCATAACATGCCTAGGAGCAAGGCGACTTCTTTCATACTTCTCCAGCAACATACCAGTACTGCCTGAGCTGTTACATCACAGGACTGTCCATCTTTACCTTAAAAAAAAAATCCAACACAAATTAAATTCTGCAATGTATACTGAATGACCACTACACAAAAAGCACAGGGCTGAGGATGGAGATACAATCATAAAGAAAACAGGTCCCTTAGGGACGCTTTTTTTAAAAGATACCTCCTCTTAGGAGCCATTGTTGGGGAAGTAAGACATGCACACAAATGACTACCTACAAATTAAAATCTGATGATGATGCATGACAGGTACCCAAGAGTGCTGAAAAGGAGAGATGTCTAATTTGCCCAAAAAATGGAGGTACTAAAAATCACAAAATGATAAGTCATTGGTGAGTGTATTCTTGTTTCCCTCCCCAAGGCTATTGCAGAGGATTCATGAGGGCTGGTTCTGTCCTTTAAAGCTAAAGGTAGGAAGGAGGTCTCTATTTCCTCCTTCCATTCCATCTTGAAGTCAGAATTCACAGCTTGAGGCTGAGGGGTTTGGGAAGACTTCAAAAAAAACCCAACCTTTGAGCTGGATGGGCTTGGTAGCATAGGTGAGATTTCAACAGGGAAAGATGGAGGTAAGGGGGAAGGAAGAACTTGTAGAACTAGAAAGTAGAGTGGACAAAGGTGTACAGTCAAAAACACTAGTAAAAAATGTTCTGGGAAGAGCAAAGAGATAAATACAATCTGTTGCACCATTAAGTTAAGTCTTAAGAAAGAAAAGTTTATTTGTGAATGTTATATCCATTATCAGATTAGGGAAATCAATTCCTTATTTTTCTAATTTATTTAATTGTTTAGATTTTATTTAGTCTCAGATTTATTCATTTAAAACTCTCAGCAAACCTAAGTTTTTCCTCTGGAAAAGAAAGTTCTTTCTATCTCACAGCCAAGCACAAAAGGCACGTCACTTTTCAATAATTTGGTCCAGGTGGCTGTTAAATTGGGAAGAAGTCCAAATAAGACCACTGAAATCAAAATCAATGCAAAGAGAACCCAGAATCCCCTTTTAGAGCAAATGAGAGCCAGAAGATACCTCAGGGGCCATCTAGTCCAACCCATCCATCCCCAAAAGGAATCCCCACTCTAACAAATATATAGTGCATAATGCTGCACGTGACATACCCTATTAGAATGATCCTTAGGGCCTACCTTCTATATGAAGACTGTAATTTCCCTTTGCTGATTTTCTCAAGGATTTATTCCAAATCGATCAATAAAATTCTCTATGATGTAGCAGCAGCCCCACCTAGAGGGCAGCTAAGGCCTCCTCAAGTATTACTCAGCTCATTTCTCTATGCCATTAAATGCTACAGCAGCAAGCCCCAAACCATTTAAATCTAGTCAGTGAACGTGAAAACCAATAAATCCCTAAGAAACTCTCAGCTTCTAATATCCTTTTACAACAAGGCAGAAAGTTATATAACTTTGCCCAGTGATTAAATGGAAAGTGAGAGCTGAAGTGCTGGAGGCTTGACATAGTCCAGAAGTTCCCATTTCATCCCGAGGAGAAAGGCTCACTTTCCTTTAAAAGTCAGCTTGATTTTAACAACTCCTGAAGCAGATAATCATGAAACATAATGCTGGCAGGAGCTGTACCCTTCCCCAACAACAGATGTTCATCAGGGCCTCACCAACGTACCCAGCAGGAGCCCTCTGCCAACTCTCCCTCCCATCGCAGTCTTATTTTTAGATTTTTCAAGACAGACTTCCCAAATCAAGGCTCTTTCATTAGGGGACCTTGTGTGATGTGCTGGCAAAGCTTTCTAAGGACATCACAGATTCCTCTCTAAGAGATCTTTTCTAGTGCTTCACCCTGGATGGAAATGACCCTCCATTCTACGCTAGTAGAGCTCCAAAATGGCGCACCCTTGAGGATGGGCTCCCAATGCTGGCCTCCTAATATACGTGGTCATCTCTCCTCTGAGGTCAGGCTAGCTGAATTTGGAAGGGTCTATCCTTTAAAAGCTGACCACTAAGAAATGAATTTTTTCACTCAACAATTCATGAAGGCTTTCTACAAAGGCAGAGAGTGGTTCTAAGTTGTAATGGTGGATGGAGTACCCATACCAACCAGTCAATCATGTCACAAGCATTTCCCAAACACTTATTATGCCAATGTTAGGGATACAAAGACAAAAATGGTTCAATCCCTGCCCTCCAGGAGCTTCAAATTCCATGGGGAACAATGAAATCATAAGCCCTTCAAGTGGGAATGTATAGATATCTTCAGGACTAAGAATGCTGCAAACACTACTTTACAGAAACGTTCTGAGTAAGAGAAAGAAATGCTGGAGTCAGAATGCAGATCAAAGTATACAATTTTTCACTTTAGTTTAATTGGGTTTTTATTGGAGGGCAGGGCTTGGTTTTATATGAATAAATTCTTGCAACAATGAATAATATGGAAACATGTTTTGCATGATGATATATGTATAATCCAGATCAAATTATTTACCATCTCCGAGAAGGGGGAGGGAAGGGAAGGAGAGAGATAATTTGGATCTTATAACTAAAGAAAACTTTTATGGAAAATTGTTATTACATGTAATTAGAAAAATAAAATTGGGGAAAATAAAAGAAATGTTCTTGTTAAAATCATAATAATAACAGTAATGATGATAATAATAGTTAGCATTTGCAAAGTGATTTACATGTTATTTCATTTGATCCTCACAACAACCCTGTGAGGCAGGTGCTATTACTAATCGCATTCTACAGAAACTGAGGCTAAAAGAGTAAAACTAAAAAAGAAGAAAAAGTAAAAGACTAACCCGAGGACATGCAGCTAGTGTCTAAAGCAGGACTTGAACTCAGGTTTTCCTGCCACTGCATCACATAGGTTTCTTGCTAGACCTGCAGACTGACTCACAATAACTACAGCATTTTCGGAGTATCATGCTGGATGAAATCTTTAATCTGCAGTTGGGTTACCTTTCATTTCCATAGACGTAGTAATCATTGGTGCTCCAGCAGCGAGGTCCTCCAAATCAAGGCTGTTAAGTTTTTTGGTCATTTTGACTTGGTTGAAATAATCGTTTGTGTCTCGAGGCTGAATCTCATTGAGAATCATCTGCAAGCGACTTGCCGTTTCTGGGAGAGAAATGAACATGTGTGAGATTGACAAGTCGATGGCCCACATCTTCCCCTCCCAGCACAACAGACTAGGAGGGGGGCAGAGCCAAGATGGCGGAGCAGCAGCTTGGAACGCTGGAACCACTGAGAATCCTCTCTAGCCAACCTTCAAAGGGCATCTCAAAATGAATAAAGGAGTCATAGAACCAACATGGGACAGAGTGAAGTAACTCCCCTGCACAAAGCAAGTGGAAAGGCAGGCAGAGGGGGTCTCAGAGCCAGAAGTAAAACCATGCATGGAGAAGTGTAAGCCACCCACCCTCCCCCTACTGCTCCAGGTCCCGAACGTGGGCCCAAGCCAACTTCAAGACCCTGGGACCCTGCCTAAGTCAACAGCAGAGACCCCACTCCCACCCCTTGAAGTCCCAAACCCTGGCACAGGACTGGCCTATTCCAGCCTGGTCCACAGGTTGGTGTAAGCCTAGAGTGAGGCTCTGAAGTGAAGACCTGCACCCAGAGCAACCCCAGGGCAAGGCAGTCCCCTCCTGGCTGGTGTTAGCCCAAGGGGAAGCCCAGAGCCCTACTCAAGCCTGCACTGAGGCTCTGGGTCCTGCAAGCCACCAGCCGTCCCAAGAATCATCTGGAAGAACTGAAACTTGCTGAAACTCAGAAAAAGAGCTCAGGGTATGTAAACCATCAGTCTTTTAAAAGTGATTTCCTTGTCACAGGTAGCAGGAAGGAGAGACCTAGGCTTAAGAGAGCGCCTTCTCTATGCTGAGAACAGAGCCCACCTTTAAGATAAAGGCTAAAAAGCCTCCCCCACAAAAAAGGCTGGGAAAATGAGCAGACAGAAAAAAACAGAGACAAAAACCCATAACCACTGAAAACTCTTTTGGAGTCAAAAGCATAATAACTCCCTGCAGTACTCCATTGCTCCCACTGAGAAGGGGCTGCTGGTGAAAGAGGCGTATGGGTGTGGGCACACACATGTGAATGGGGGCACTTCAGGTCCACACACACAAGGTGGGGAAGAAGCAAGATGGTAGAAAGTGAGTAAGAATGTCTCCATGGAGGTTGGAGCTCTTAACTTTTTGCTCTTCATAGTTTGTGTGTCGGGGTCCCTTTGGCAGTCTGGTCGAAGCTAAGAATGCCTTCTTAGAAAAAATGTTTTTAACTATATTAAATAAAAAACAGAGGGTACAAAGGAAACTAATTATACTGAAATGTCATTATCCAATTTATCCAAATGTATATATTTTTGAAGTCCACAGGTGTAAAAATAGACTTGAATTCAGGACTTCAATCCCCAGAATTCCTTGCTCCACTTCCCCAGAATGCTTTACAATATCACTAAACTCTCACCTGGGCGGAGACCAAGAAGGGGTATTTAACCTGATTGGAAAGGCTTTTGCGGCTTTTCCTGTTTCCGCTTGCAAGCAGACACGGCTCTTTTCATAATGTAGGTGAGAGTGTCTAGGCCCCTGGGCCTAGACGCGTGCTTTCTTATCCTGTATTTTCTTTAATCCTTAATCTTCAATAAACCTCTAAAAATATAATACTCCTTGAAGAGAAAAACTAATTTCTATCTCTATTAGCTTCCCCAAAATTTTCATCTTTACACAGGTCAAGAGTCCCTCTTCTACAGGGGTCAATGAAATCATAAGTCTTTGAACTAGGCATGCTACACAGCCTGTCTCACAACTAGGTTATTGCAAAAGCCACTTTCTAGAAATGTCAGCTTTTAGAGGATAGACCCTTCCAAATTCAGCTAGCCTGACCTCAGAGGAGAGGCGGCCACGTATATTAGGAGGCCAGCATCGGGAGCCCATCCTCAAGGGTGCACCATTTTTGAGCTCTACTCGTATAGAATAGAAGGTGAAGCACTAGAAAAGATCTCTTACAGAGGCACCACTAACAAAAGCAATCCAAAGCATTTTCTGAATATCACAAGAAAGAATGGATGAGAAAGTGAGAGACAGAATCACAAAGAGAATGAGAGCATCAGAAAGAATCAGAGAGGACAAAAGAAAACAAGAATCAGAGAAAATAAGAGAATCAGAGCAAGAAAGAATCAAAGACACAGAAATAGGGAAAGAGAGAAAAGAGAAAATGTTGGGGGAAGGGGATGTGAACTCCATGGGCCTGGAGGACTGGGATGGTGCTGGGGATGGGGCTTCTAAGGGGATGTGACCTCAATTCCAGCTTGAAGACAAAGGTGAGGCCTCTTGTACCTGTGCACAGAAAAAAGTTGTGTACAGCTGAAGAGAACAAGCCAGCCTCTTGTTATGGAAAGAATACTAGAATGTTGGAACCAGCAGATCTGCTATTAACTAAATCTGTGACTGAACAAATCACATGATTTTTCAGAGTCTCGGTTTTCTCTTCTGGAAAATAAAGGGGTTGAATTAGATTGGGGTTCTAAACTTGGAGTGTGTGAACTTATTTTAAAAATATTTTGATACTCGTATATCAGTATAATTAATTTCCTTGGTAATACTATATGTTCTCCTTTATTTTATGCATTTAAAACATGATTCTGAGAAGAGATCTGGAAGCTTTGTCAGACTGTTGACCAAGGAGTTAAAAAAGGTTAAGAACCTCTGAATTAAATTATTTCTAAAGTCCCTTCCAGTTCTCATACTATGGATTCTATGATTCTGAAAAAGTTATTTATATAGTGTCTTAATTAAATTCTTGTAGAGCAGTAAAAACTAATTACTTGAGCTATATAGATATATAATTGAAGTCATTTGTAAAAATGCCATTTGACACTAATTTGTTAAATATTTTACTAGGATAATCATAGTATATAATTGTATACGGTGTGTTCTTATTTTTGATCCTATGACTAAAAAAATATAGTTACCATAACTGAGAAGGGAGTGTGCCCTGGAGTTAGTAGAACTGTAGTTTATCTCAGTAATGAGATGAAGATTCACTATCCCTTTGAATATAATTTCCTGATTATTTCTGCAAATAATTTAAGTGAACTATTAAACTTTTTAAAACTAAAATTGTTTCAAACTTTTTAAACTGCACAGGTACTTTATTAAAGCTGTATTTAGATTTGGAAGAAACCGTTTTTCTTTTTTCAAAACTTTACATTTGTAAATGTGTTTTATTTAGGATGATATTAAAATTAGATGGTACTCCTTAAAAAAAACACTAGTTAGATAGTGGGGAAAACTGACAAATGACAAACTAATAATCCATAATCAATAGATCAATGAACAAACATTTGCAGAATACCTCCTTTGTGCTATGCCCAATACCAAGCACTAGAGGAGATATGTATAATGGGCAGTGTTCTTGATGACAAAGAAATTATCACTTTGCACTCATTTGTTATTTTATTTAAAATCTCTGCTTCAGATCTAACTCATTTCTGAAGTAAAGATAAGGATGATTTACTAAAGCCAAACAAATGGACACAGGCCAAATAAGAAAAAGCTGGGAAGGCTACAATAAACATAAAATATTTAGGGTTTTTTGCTGGACCCTACACTGGGAGAATTCTGTCTCTGTGGGAATTTAAAGTAAAATGCTTGTACTCCCTAAGGTTTTGCTATGGGCAACAACAAAAGGCCAACATAAATATAGAATTTGAGGTCCAAAGATGTATATTGTGTTTTAAATTCCTGATCATGAGAAGAAATATTTTATTTTATTATTATTATTTTTTAAAACCCTTACTTTCTGTCTTAGAATTACTACTGTGTATTGGTTCTAAGGCAGAAGACTGGTAAGGGCTAGGCAATGGGGGTCAAGTGACTTGCCCAGGGTCACACAGCTAGGAAGTGTCATAGGCCAGATTTGAACCCAGGATCTCCCATCTCTAGGCCTGGTTCTCCATCCACTGAGCTACCCAGCTTCCCCCAGAAATATTTTAGAAGAATATAACAATGATTAAGGCTTGCCCTACCTCTCCAACCTGTCTGAACCACTGGAGGTACTAGGTTGCAAAACCTATACCAGGGAGTGCTCCTGGCAACATTTGCCAGTGCTAGTCCTAGGCCAATTGTTATCTACAAGTCTGGCTGTTTTCCACCATTGTTCAGATGGGAAAAACAAAGGGCTGAGGTTTAATACCTAGACAGACAGTAGAGTAAGGTGTAGAGCCCAATCTCTGGAGCCTCGGTGTCAAATTCTTTTCCAGCTCTTTTTTAGCAAAGATTAAGAAGCAACATTTCCTGCCTAAAATGCCCCTCTTGGGTGCGATAGGGACGGTGCCAAATCAGCCCAAGACATCCCTCCCATGTTATAATGGCCACCTTTAAAAGGCACCTTTCATTTGAGCTTTGAGTTTCATTTACAAACTTGGCACCAGAGAGGAGTGTTTGACTTTAAATTCCTCTGCACGTCTTTAAAGATTGAAAGCAAGTCTCCTAGCTCGTCAGGATGTAGGCGGGGTGGGCAGACAATGAGTTGCTCTTACCCAGAGTTCTATTCCTGGGCTGTCCCTGCCTGGAGACCCATAGCAGATGCCTGTGGTAGCATCAGGCAGTCTTCTCCCTGGGGCCTCACACTATGCCTTGTTGGCTGCTCCATGATGCTCCAGGATTTGCTCTGGTTCTTGCCAAGTACCCGGCTCCAAGCACAGACCCTGTCTATGTCCCTTCTTCAATCATGATCCACAACACAGACCTGACGATGTCCAAGAAAGAATCCAAACGGCCCCAAAGTGAAAAGCACCCTGATGGTTAGCTGGACCTAGGTCGCACACGACATGTTCCTAACTGTGCATGGGATCATTCGCTCCAGAGAGCACCTTGCCCAATCCCTGAATTTTACAGATAAAGAAAATGAGGCCAAAGTGATGTGGATAGCGCATAGCAGAGAAAGGATTAAAATCGAGGTCCTTCTGTTGGCAAATTCTAACAATAACGCATAAAATCTCCTACTATTACTATCATAATTCTTTATAATTTAGGATTTACACAGATGAAGCACTAAGATTATTTTTAAGAGGAAACATGGTCTAAAAGAAACAACACTGGATAGAATGTGGGCAAGCAAATCCTAACTGTGACATTCCAGCTGTGTAAGTTGGGCAACTTAAGAAGCAGTTCCCTTTGGGGCATCTGGGTGGCTCAGTGGATAGAGTCAGGACTGGAGATGGGAGGCCCTAGGTTCAAATCTGACCTCAGATACTTCCTAGCTGTGTGACCCTGAATAAATCGCTTAACACCAAATCCCTAGCCCTTGTGTAATTGGAAATCTTGTGCCTTTGAACTACATTTCCCAGGAGCCCACTGACTTCCTGTTTTTACGTACTGAGGTAGATAGGAGATAAATAGGGTGGTCTTCCCTGGCTAGCTTTCTTTCCTTCCTGGGTTGGGACATGGGTGGAGCAGGCTGTTTGAACAGATAGATTAGCCATGGGCACGTGGTTTTATTTTGTTACCTTTTTATTTTGTTACATCTAGTGATTATTGATAAATCTTATATAATATTGAAATTATTGTATATTAATTTTATTTTTCATACCCTGACCCCTCTTCTGACTCAGAATTGATACCTACTATTGATTATAAGACAGAAGGCAAGGGTTTAAAAAAAAAAAAGATCTGTAAGATGACAGAGTTTGATCTTTATGGTCTCTTTTTTTAATTTTTATTTTTTATGGTCTCTTTCAACTCTAACTCTGTAAATACAATGAATCTTTAGCCTCCTTTTACTAACTTATTTTCTTTATTTGTCTTACCCGAATCAGTGTCCATTGGGATGAGGCCCTCTGGGGAAGAACTCTGAACCACTGGTGCCACTACAGCAGAAAGCCTGTAGGATGTCAAAATAAGCTTGGCCACCACACTCCTCCATTCAGTCACCAATGTCAGGTTGCTTCAAGGAAAACCAATTGGATGAAGTTAAGCACACAAAGGACAAGGAAGTTTACCAGAAATTTTAAAATAAATAAGATTAACATACAATTTGGTTTTGTTGGGTTTTCTTTTTTTAATCTTGAGACTAGTGAGTTCTTTTGTTTAAAATAAATGAATGAATAAAATAAGTAAAATATCACAAGACAAAATATTCTGTTGGTCATTGCTGATTAGATTATATCTTATAGACAACTTTAAAAATGAAAAG